>NW_009259860.1:1168875-1221213 GCF_000687185.1 Egretta garzetta
CAGGATTTAGGACTAACTAGAGAGAAAGAGGAACAAGGTTTCAATTGCTGATCTTAACTGTAGACGAAACAGAAACAACATCCTTACACACCATTTCATTTCTTACTTTTTTCTTGAAGAATGTGAGATCATTTGCCCAATGCATTTCTTCATTAAGAGACCACAATGAGCGGATGCTCATTGATTTCCATTTCTTAGGTACACTGAACAGATGACGGAACTGCACAGATCATACTACAAATCAGCCTGCACAGATCATACTACACTTCAGTCCAAGTGCCACAATCACAACAGATCTAGTTCCTCTGCTCATTGGTCTAAAAGGCATCTGATTAAAATTTCACTCAACTTTTTTTTTTTTTTTTTTTTTTTAATCCAATCCCTGCCCTATCTATACTTACAAGCAGAATGTAAAATTTAGCAGAGGAATCACTTTGTTTGTCAGTAGCATACCTGATCCTACAAATAATGCATTCTCCATAATGGAGTGATATAGGTAGAAAAATGTGGGAAATTATATACTCCAACTTTATCCACTGCTAGGATGGGAAAACAATGCTGAGTTTCCTTCCCCTGAAGGGGAGGTAGGAGTGACGCTCAGGGGAAGCTCCTCCAGCTTCCTCCCTTGAAAGATCCTCATGTAGTTGTCATAATTCTGGTATTTCTCAGTTCTTCTAGATAGTTTTGGTGACCACATCACTCTTAACACTGTCATCAAAATGACAGCAGTAAGACACAAACACAACTGGTAGCAGAGTAGCCAATTCAAATTATTTCCCTATCCTGAACATCTTTATTACCAACTCTATTATTTGTTTATTTCTTCCCCACCCCTCAGATGAGAAACAATTCAATTTTAGTACATAGTTTCTATTTTTCACAGAACAGAACTGGAACAAAACATTAAAATACTGGTGTGCAAAGTTATAATGTCTTTTAAGGTATCTAAGTAGGATTGGTCAAAAACTGTCCATTGAAATTTCAAATAAAAATAAAAATACTTTAAAGTAAAACTTTACAGAACATGCTTACAATTTCTTTGGACATTTGAGTTTGCCTCAAACCCATACATTATTAGGCAAGAGTTTTCAATTTGCTTTTGCAAAAAGAACTCAGTTTCCAGTTCTTTCTTTTATCCAGCACACATATCTGGAATTGGCTAGCCATATTTCATGTTAGCCATTGAGCATCATTTATCCTGTTTGCTGAGATATGACTGTACCAACTTTAACACAAAAATATGTAAGGATAAATATTTCCTCTTTAACAAATTAACAGAAATTTACTACTCAGAGGACAATTTTACAACAAGTAAGTATGTGGACATCTGGCTCTTGTCTTCGATGAATGAAGTTTCAAATAAACTGCATATGTTTATGCCACATGCTGTAATGCCACCTCTAACAGCAAAGAAATATTTTTTTCAACCAGATTGTTCAATACCAGCAGCTCCCTTCCTCATACAGTGTACTTCCATATACACACACACATGCCTCCCAGAAGGGTGCCTGCCAGGCCCGTCTTCTGTGTAGTAAAGTTCTCCCAAGCTTATCCCCAATTGCAAGCACTGTGAAAGAGTTAAATCCAAAGATTCATTTTCTGTAAAATTCAACAGCTGTGATCCCTACAATAGTATTATTCATTTGGCACTTATTCATACCCTGTAACTATGTACTGACAGTGATTCTACTGTTAGGTTATGAAATCCAGGCCAGCACGCTTAGCTGTTTATGTGTTATATACCTTGTATACCACAGTAAGAAGACCAAGAAGAAATTTTGGTCAAAGATGAAATCATAAAAGAAAGGGGAAGAAATTATATAAAACTCTCTTCTTTTCCTAATGCAGAAGATATAGGGAAATCTAAAGAAAGGTCAGGTAAGTCAGAAACTGAAGCTGTAACACAAAAGACTTATTTATCAATTTGTATCATACTATTCATGGAGATGTCCTACAAAATGAACACCCAAAACAAATAGCACTAAAAAAAACCCCAAACAATACCAAACAAAACAAAACAAACAAACAAAAAAACCAGACTAAACTATTCCAGAACAGGTAAACTGGACTTTGACTATTTAACATATCCTATATTTAGGTTTAGTTCATTAATGCTGTAGCAGTTAGGTAACTCTTGTAGTAAAGCAAGAGTTTAATTGCAATTAATATATGAATAGCAATACATTGCAGAGTCAACTGAGTTAATGATTTATAAAATACTTAAATCATGGCTTATGAGAGGGACCACAATATACTGGAGAAACGGGCTGATAGGAATTTCATGCAATTTAACAAACAGTAGTGCAAAGACCTGTACCTCGGGATGAATAATCCTGTGAATTAGTGTATGCCACAGAATGACTGGCTGGAAACCAGCTTTGCAGAAAAGGACATGGGAGGTCTTGGTGGACACCAAGTTAAACCCATGCCAGTAAAGTGGCCTTGTGGGAAATAAAGCAAGTGGTGTCCTAGGCTTCATTAGGAGGAGTGTTGCCAGCAATCAAGGGAGGTGAACCTTCCCCTCTACTCAGTACTGGTGAGGCCACACCTGGAGTACTTTGTCCAGTTCTGGGTACAAGAGCGAGATGGACATAGTGAAGAGAGTCCAATGATGGACCACTAAGATGATGAAGAAAAAGGAGGAAAGGCTGAGGGAGCTGGGAATGTTCAGCCTGGAGAAGAAAAGGCTCATGGGGGATCTCATCAATGTATATAAATACCTGAAAGGAAGCTCTTTCCCCTGGGCCCAGTGACAGGACCAGAGGCAACAGGCACAAACTGAAACAGAAGAGGCTCCGTCTGACCATCAGGAAACACTTCTGCACTGTGAGGGTGACTGAGCACTGGCACGGTTTGCCCAGAGAAGTTCTAGAATCTCCTCCCTTGGTGATATGCAAAAGTCATCTGGATGCGGTCCTGAGCAAGAAGCTCTAGATGACCCTGCTTGAGCAGGGGCGGTTTGGACAAGATGACCCCCAGAGGTCCCTTCTGTGACTCTGTGATTCTGTGATAATTCCTCAGCCAGTTCAAAGTGGTGACATTCACACAACAAGAAAGCTATGCACGGAGTTCTCTGATGATGAGGTATGCCAATCTTATCCTAATACTAGGCAGCTTAGGTATGAATATACCTGTTTCTGAATTGCAACTGAAAAATTCCAATTCATGGATACAATATTTATGGATCAAGATGTTTTGAGCAAGCTGACCAAATATCAAAATTTTCTGAAACAACTATCAAAGATTTTCAACTGAACCATGGAGGAAATACAAACAATATTCTGGGTGTTATTCATGTATTCGTGTAGACCTATGCATTAGGCTAGTAAGGCTCATCTCTTCCGAAGCATCTCACAGTGCAAAAACATTAAGAAGTGCAAGAGAAGCTTGGTCCACCATAGATCTACCACTGCTATACCGGTAAAGAGGAAAAAAATCACAAAGGTATCTAATTCACAGATTTTGAGAAATGGGCTAATGAGACAGTAGGATGAACTGATAGGTCAACATTTTTAAGATAATGTCCTGATTTCGGCTGGGATAGAGTTAATTTTCTTCCTAGTAGCTAGCATAGTGCTGTGTTTTGGATTTAGTACTACAAGAATGTTGATAACACACTGATGTTTTTAGTTGTTGCCAAGTAGTGCTCAGACTACTCAAGGACTTTTTGAGCTTCTCCTGCTCAGCCAGGTGCATAATAAGCTGGGAGGGAGTACAGCACAGCTAGGGCAGCTAACCCAAACTGTCCAAAGAGCTATTCCATACCATATAACGTCATGCTTGGGATGTCATGCTCGGGGGGGTTAGTTGGTCGGTCGGTCGTGGGCAGAGTGATCGCAGCTCGGGCAGAGTGATCGCGGCTCGGGACGGGCTGGGCATCGGTCAGCGGGTGGTGAGCAATTGCATTGTGCATCACTTGTTTTATATATTCTGTATATTTTCTTACCATTAATATTATTATTATTATTGTTATTCTTCTCTCTTATTAAACTGTCTCTATCTCAGCCCACAGGTCTTACTTTTCGTTTCCAATCCTCTCCCCCATCCCACTGAGGGAGGGGGGGAGTGAGCGAGCAGCTGTGTGGTGCTTAGTTGCCAGCTGGGTTAAACCACGACAGATAACTTTTAAATGCACACCTTTGCCTACCGGCACCACTGCAGGCAATAAAATATGTCTTTGTTTTCCTCAGTCCCTTTCTGGCGCAATATAGTCTTCTGATTTTTGCTCAGGGTTGGCTGTTGGTTCCACCACTTATGCTGGTTCTCTGCCCACTGGCAGCAAGGCCACCTCTGACTTTGCTATTGGGGTTGATTTGAGAATAACAACTTTTTTTTGACACTCATCTATGGTTTCACTCCTGGGACCTCTGATTATAGCAAGCTATAAAAAAAGTCTCAAAAAATAAATTGTATATATTAATTACTGTAAACACAAAAAGGCAGTTGAGCCAAGGATAAAATGGACATTCAGCCATTATGCATGTGTTCTGTTCAGCCCTTAATTTCTAATGCAGCTTCTGTAAATTCCCCTTGGCCCTTCCCTGGATGAAATAAAAATACCCTGCTTGCAGCACAAATTCTGCCTTTGCATAGAAAAGCTCCCTAGCAGCTTTCAGTGATGCCAAACACATCCTTTATTTAGGCTAGAAGCGGAAGAGAGGATGACGGTTGTCTCCTGGCTTGGTGTTCCCTTTTATCTTTGTCCTCAAGCTTGGTCAAACAGCAACAGTGCCAACCTGTTGTTTCTCCACAGCTGCAAACCTGGCTGTCATGCTTAAGCTCAGGGAAATTCAACCTTGGATTGGGTTGGATTATTTTTGACCACAAACTAGTTACTCACACTGGTATGCACGAGACTCATAAGAAGAAAAGATATTTCCCAGTTCACACAAACACTGCAGGTTAGTTACTGTTACATACTGAAAAATCCTAAATTCTTACAGCACTAGGCACTTTGTGAACACTTCTAATTTTCTAGGGTAAAGAGTTCTCTGCGCTGGGGAGAAGTACCGTGTGTGTACAGACGAGTTAGGAGAGCAAAGCTGCATTTAGCCACCACCCAGTAGAACAGGTCAAAGCCCCAAATTCATCCAGTAGATACGTGCTTTTTTCAATTATATATGATCCTCAATTTCTCCCCTTCTTTTTAAAGTATCATTTAGATAAAATAACATAAATTTTTACTGCATACAGACCATGAGTTCCCCTTCTTTTTAAAGTATCATTTAGATAACATAAATTTTTACTGCATACAGACCATGAGACAAGAAAGCTCCTTTCAGCTGATTTGAGAGCTTAGTATTTCAGGACAGCAGACTAGAAACAACTTTTGCCATCTTTAAGTGAAAAGACACCCATGACCACAGAAGACTTTTGGCACTGCAAAGAATTTATGATATAATCCACAGGACGTCACAAAACTTGTGAAATTAATGGCTCCACCCCACTAGCACTGCAATTTAAATAAAATAAATAATTGTATTATTTCATTCTACCTTTGTTCACATTTAACAGAAAACTTCCACAGGCCCAGATTCCACCCTTGCATGAGAGATGAATTATGGTGTTCTGCAGGAAGGAAGACCAGGGAAGGAAAACCTAGGAGATAAATCCACTTCATAATTAAGCAGTTTATTTAGCAGTTTCTTTAACTTAATCTGGCACTGAGAAAATCACCATTAATTCACTAGGCTCAATACTTTCTGGGAACTGTGTAAAACTCATCAGCAGATGTCACATCATATTTATACCAGTGTAGTTAAAGAGTATATAGCAGATGAAACATACCCCAGCAGAAGAACTGTAGTCACAGTCTATGATGGGTTAGAATGGTCATTTATTTTCCTATTAAATTTGCCATAAATCTCATCTGGGAGAGTTTTAAATGCTGAACAAATGTAGTTACCTTAAGTTGTACTTGAACTGCACTGTGTATGTACAGATATATATTACAGCTCATCATCAGTGATCTAAAGCAATAACACTATTTAATGCATGCAATCAGCATCATTCAAACTAAAGAAATAGCCAATCTTAATATTAGCTTAAACCTCTACTGATATTTAGACTGTATCCCACAACAGTGAATGCCTACAAGTACAAAAGCTAACTTATTTTTAAATGCTATTTATACTTATTTTACCTACTAGACAGAGTAAGTTCTTCACATCCACAAGCAGTTGAAAGGATTTTGTTGTCTACTTAAGAAATCCTATGTATGTGATTTTGTCACTACCAGTATTACTTGCGAATTGTTAAACCAAGATGTTTGCACAAATATATGCTCCTTTCCATTTTAAAAGTACCAGAAACACCAAATCCACCTTCCCCTACCAGAGGATGTCTTAACAGTTTAGAGGTGTTTGTTGTAATAGCATATATTTAGAGCACTGATGAGACCACTTAACTCAGTTTTGACAGCTGTACTTCAAAATAGATAAGGCAAATTTGAAAAAGATTCTGAGCAAATTGCAAAAACAATGTGAGGAATTAAGGAAACATTTTGCCTCATGACAAATGCCTTCAGAAGCTTAGTTTAATAAAGACAAACTGTTTAAATTCAATTATAAATGTCTACCTAGGTTTTAATAGTAGATAGCTCTCTCAATGGACAAACGAGGTCATAACTGTATCTAATACCCATAAACGGAGGCCTGTCCTCTGTGGACTGGAAATTACCGGAGAATATTCATTATTATTATATAAATCTAATTTATTACTATAATTTATTATCTAAGTATGTAACACAGTGAATATATTTTTAAATAAGTTTGAGGTTATCAACTTTCATTACCATAACTTTGAAATATTTGATTTTTATTTTTATTTTTATTTTGTTCATTTTTTATAAGTAACTAACATTTCAAAACAAAAGGTTGTTGTAAAACAGAGAAATCACACTTGTTCTGAGAATCTTGAAATATGCTTAGAACTCGATAAAAAATGTACAGAAACTGAGTTTTTCTTGGTTTGGATTTGAAGAACCTGCATTTTCCCACAAGAAATAAAAAAAAGTACCATAATACTGTTCAAAAATTCCCAGTTATAAACATGACCACCCAAAACGAGAAAACATGATGCTTGCTGGTGATAAGCATCTGAAAAAGACATTCAGAAGCAAAGGTTTTGTTTTCTTTTCTGCAAGCCAGGCAGAAACAAGACTAAAGCATCAGCTCAGGAATGACTCCCCTGGCTGGGCCACACCACTGAACTCTACGGTGCTCACAATAGAGAAGAAATTTTTCCACTGACAGAAACATCTGAGCATACTCAAGCATGCTTTAGACCAATATTACCTCATGGCTTCACTCCAGAGCTAAAAGGTCTTGTCCGTCAGGGCATAACTCTGAGTAACTCTGAAAGACAGGCTTCTGTAGTATTCTACCCACATGTGTTAGAAATCTGTTACAGCAGTCTGGTTTTACCTCTCACAGTTGCTACAGAATTCATGGAGAAAGAGAAGGAAGTGCCTGATGAGAAGGAATTGCCTTGGGTGACCAACACTTTTAGCAGCAAGAGGTAACTCTCTGCCTGAAGCTGTGCCTCCAGCTGAAGGAAGCATTGTTTCATGGATTAACAGTCAGCCATTACAGCTTTAGTCAAGCTAACCAAATTTGAATAGGCATGAAGTTTTCATAAGGACTTAAATGCAGTCTCTAGATGTCCACCAGACATTCAGGGTATTTTATCTCAATTTCTATTTCATGGAAAAAACCCTCAACATCATCATATCTTTCCTATGACTGTTGTCCATCCTTTTTATGAAACATAGCAGAGATCTGCTCTCACATTTTACAGACAGAAAGGCCTGTAATGTTTCACACAAAATTCAGTGTTAGCAGAAGCATCCTGTTCAATTTCCAATCTAAGCTGATGCAGCGAACCAGATCTCAGTATCAATCAACCCAAGTCTTCCAAAATTACATTCCCAGTGTCCAGGAGTGATTAGGTAAAATTATTATGCGATTCTTTTTTATTTGCTCACCTTCATTGAAATCACTGGAATTCACATATTCAATATTTTCTGCATAATCAGAACAACTAGAAAACTTTTTTTGACAAGAGTGAGAATCTTACATTCACACACTTCCACAAGGGGAAGCTTAAAAAAAAAAAAAAAAGAAAAAGAAAATAAGAACAACAAATCCCAAGAGAATTGTGACAAAAATCATGATAACCAGCAATACTGCTGTATTTTGAGCAAAACATTACCTCCTTATTGTTTGCAGTATCATGACTGCATACAATATATTAAAGAGATGTGCCTATCCACAGAGCAGATAGATGATGTCTTTCTTACATAAAAAGCAGAAGAAAAATTCCAAAACTATTATGCTCTTGACGTCATTAAATGAACATATCCATATAAACTAAAACCAAACCAAAATTCACACAGTTTCAGGCAAAGAATTATCAGACATGCTTTCAAAGATATTCCATTATAATGCCATAAATAACAGTAATTCTTTTCACTGATGCTGCATTATCACTAGCAGATGATATAAACACCAATTCCTCCTTCCTCTCCAAATGCCTTGGACTGAGGTCATTAACATTTTTTTAAACCATTACCTCATTTTATTTTCTTTCCTGGGAAGACTGCATGGAGACTACCAGTGGTGCATCTATCCCATGTGAAAAAACCTACATGAAACAAACATTAAAAATATGCTATCAAGCTTTCAAGAGTTAGAAATGTACCAAAGCTAAGACTCCTATAATCTTAATTATGCTTCCTAATATATACATATTCACATATAAAAGACCATACTGCAGTCTTTAACTTAATGCATTTAACTTGTGCTTTCTTAAAATCCTAAACTACAGCATCATGTATAACCATGCATGGTCCCATCCATGTGAAGTAAAAGGAGCCCACAGAGAGCAATTCTATAAACAGGACATGCTATTTATACAGAAGATGTTATATAAACTGGGGTTTCACTTTCTGGAACTTCAAAGCACTTCAAAAAAAAAGCTGACAAAGTTAATATATGTAAATTCCATTTCTGCATCTATGTGGCCAGACCCATCCAGAATTGCCAGTACTATTGTAAAATTTCCTATTTTGAAGTTACAGCCCAGCCCAGCCCAGGTCTACCTTGCCAATGACAGCACAACTGCCACACTGAGCTTCTTGCCAGCACTTACTTTACTCTGACCTGTGCAGATAAAGAAGTGCTAACATACATTTGATATTACCCCCATTGATTAGGTGTAAATTTGGGAGGGTATGCTTACAACTGAAGTGTAAATATAACATAATAACAATGAAACAACATTATAACATATTAGGCAGCAGCCATAGAACTGCATGAAGATGTAAGAAAGGAATTTTTTTAATTAATTTTCTGGTTTAAGTATCAAATTCCTCTGTGTTAATCATACAACCAAGTATCCATGGTGCTTGCGTAGAATTAGATACCCTTAATGGCTTGTGTTGGCAATTGCTTCACCATCACTAATCTCATTTCATGTGTCTCATCCACCTCTGCCAGTATTGTCACTTACCATTCCCACACACAAACACTGAAGGCAGAGCAAGCAAGAAGCCCTAAGGTAATCAATTTCAGTAAGAAATCAAATTCTGCTCCCAGTGTAACTATGTAGGAAAAGAATATAGCTCCTTTTTTTTTTTTTTTTCCTTTAGTCTTTAATTCCTGTAAATGTCCCTGATTTTCTTTAAAAACCTTATGTGGAACAAGCCATAAACAATGAATGCATTACTTATAATAAATGGCCCTCCACACCTTTGGTATGGTTGTTTGTTCCCATGTTTGTGTGAGCCATGTGTAAGCTGCTCTATGAGTTCAAGTTTTGCGGAGTGCTTCCTTGCTGGTTGTTTTGGAAGGTGAGGCAGGGAGGCTGGCTACAGACCAGCTGAAGCTTCTAGGAATGATTTTAAGAGTTTCTAACATATCTTCGAAGCTTGCAAGGGAACTACATGCTGAAGACTGACTACAGAGATCATCTATTCTCAAGAAACAAACGTACATATATATGTGTACATGAATTTTGCTTTTACTTTGCCCTTACTAAACGTGCTGCTACCACCACTGCAGAGAGCTCTATGGATGTCAAACACACAGATTCAAATAACTGTTAGTCCTATTCATAAGGTAATTCACCAGTAAGGGACGTGGAGATCCAGAGCCACAAAGTGCTAGAAGTCTTATAGTGAAAAATATCATTGTATACTTGCATTGCATGCCTAAAATCTCTTGGCAATCATTATTGCCTAATGCCAGAGATCAAAACTCTGGGCTCAATGGACTGTTGTTTTCACAAGTCTCTAGATTCTTACGTCCTTGAGAGATGGCACCCTGATGGAAAGTCTACTCTCACTCAAATTGTTAAGGATTTTGCATAAATATTCATGGGATCAGGATGTCACACAAACTAATCAGCCAAAAACAACAGAAAAAAAAAAAAAGAAAAATGAAAATGCTAAATGTGTTGTTGCAGAATATATACACGATTTACAATTTTTTATTAAGATAATTCAGTTTCAAGGGTGATTCATAACTGACAAAGCCATTGGCTGTTCTTTCTCTCAGCACAAATTCTTCTGAGTTGTAATGGGATTTTTTAAGAGTTTTTTCATTCAGGGTTATTTCCAAGTTTGAGAATTTCTGCATCAAGATGATGACCGTCTCATACAATCAGGATTCTGTTGTGTTTTCCACTGTACATACACACCATTGAGGTCAGAAAGCCAAGCTCTTTTTAAAGTATCAACCTGATTTTACAGGTGGAGAAATGGCAGAACAAAGGGAAAGACAAAGAAGCCTAAGCTGTATGGAAAGTCTCTGTTAGAAATAAGAATGGACTCTCATTTCCATTCTGAACCCAGGACTTTAAACAATAAAACCACTATCCTCCACCTATGTATTTTCCTTTAATATTAGCTTACATATTTTAGTAGGCTCTTATATCCCCCCTGAAAGTGTACTTCATCTCAAAATGTATGATTTTTTTTCTTCAAAACCAGACAGTTTAAAAAATGTGTGGCTGGTGACTGTATACATGAGGGAATCTGTAAAGACTTTGATAGTTTCATATTCTAAAAGTACACAACACTGAATTTGCTCAAGTGACAGTGAAAATGGCATCACAAAGGTTTTACCTCAAAGACTACATCGTTTACCAGCTTTACAGTAAAGAAGTTTATTATTCTGTCACTACTATTTCTGAAAACCAAGATGCTCATTAATATGATCTATTCTGTCATGTCACTTCTATAATTCCACTGTCATAACCACGAAAGGTGAGACTCCTCAATAGCTTACTAGAATACCACACAATTTCTGTTTAGGCTACTTAGCATTGAATGCTTAAGTGTCACACCCTAGACATGGAAACGTTACAGTTAGACGACTTTCTAACACTTCTCACTGAAGCAGAACACTTTAATTTCATTCTGGACATATTTTGAACCAGTGTGAGAGGAAGGGGTGCAGGTCTGAAAGGAAAAATAGCTATAACAATAATCCTAGGTATTGGGATAATTCTCCATGTTTAAATACTTCAGTTACTTGGATGAGAATTGTATTAAAATAAGATTAAAATAAAATAATAATTTAAAAAAAAAAAAGTTAACAAATACACTCCAGAATCGGGATGTTGAAAAAATGCAGTCACTACAACATGATCTACAATTCAATCTCAGAAATTACTGCAGTTCATTGTACTAATGGTTGCTAAATTGAGGAAAGCACAAAACATGGCTCTAAGATTCAAGAGGGCCTGTTGCTGGTGTTCTCAAAAAGCCAGCTTCTCAAGTACCTAAATGTTTCTTTCTGCTTTTGTACTCTCCTGGCTGGCAAGCAAGGCACCCCCCAGCTTAGTAGGCTAACTGCGGCTGTTATTTGAACTACTTCTGTTAATCAACATCTGCTGCAAATAAACCTGAACAGGTTATCAACCAACAGGTGTTCTTAATCTACCACTTAGAGAGATGTCTATCCACTTAACACCACCATCCTGTTCCAGCTCTCCACACTCTGCATAGGTGACGTGAAATACAGGGATGGTGTGCATATATAATGAATACAGTGGGACTTCAACCATGTCATGACATGACATGTAATGAAACAATGAAAATTACAGTTGAGTTAGTCAAAGATGCTATCAATTTTATTGGCAGATGCTGTCACACAGGTTATTTACCGTCATATCATCACAGCAGAAAAGGATTGGCTCAACTCTGCATTAGCACTTGAAAATGACAGCTTACTTCTTTTCATCCATTGTGCACTCCCCATAAATGTTATTTTTAGATGGTATTGGTATTTACATTGGGATTTTACAGTAAGCCTTTACCTCAGTGGTAATTATTCAAAATTAAAAGCAAGATGTTTACATTTTGATGGACTGTACAGCAAAGATGAAATATCTCAAGACAGAACTAATACTTTAGATTTTTAGGATACATTTTGGCTAATGTTCTCCTGAAAACTTTGCAAAACCAAAAGGCCACACTCTGTACTTAGCCTAGGAAAGTC
Source organism: Egretta garzetta (assembly GCF_000687185.1). Classification (NCBI taxonomy): domain Eukaryota; kingdom Metazoa; phylum Chordata; class Aves; order Pelecaniformes; family Ardeidae; genus Egretta; species Egretta garzetta. The sequence goes on from NW_009259860.1 coordinate 1,181,379, forward strand.
TCTGGTCGTAAGCTAAGACCCAGCACAGACTGCATCTGGCAACAGTCTCATGGATTGGGAAATCAAGTCACTCAAAACTTAGAACTGTTGATGCATTCTTAACCTGTGTCTTTGCGAGAATTCATTCAAATGCAGCCTTTAGTAAGACTATGTGTTTTTCCACAGGATACTTAGTTCATTCACTACACTGACAAACAGCCCCAGAAGCAACTTTGTCTATAACTAGCCTCTACACCAAGTGACAAAATGAGAACATCACAGTGGGCTTAGAAGACTGTGGGCATTAGCAGGGGAGATAAATCTCTACAAAATCAAGATTCAGACCTGCTAATATCCCTGATCACTAGCATATTTCACACATTTTGCTCAAACTTTCAACAAATGTGAAGTGAAATACGGACCTTATATAGAAAGTCACTGTCAGCACAATTTAAAACAATCTGCCTTATTCTCATACTGTTGTGGATAAGGCTACCACAAAAACGGTGGAGCAACCTTAGTAGGTGGGCTGATGTTGATAAACATACAGGATCATATAAATTCTCTGTTCACAGAAAAGAGCTGAATATGATCAGACTAACTCTGAGCAACCATAATAAACTGTTAAAATGTAGTCTTCCTAGCCTTGTGCTACAAAAAGAAGAGGACCTTACAGAGGCCAGATAAAGGCACTGCCTGCAAAAAAAGAGTGGAGGCAAGAGAACCCATTGATGCAGAGAGAAGTTCAAACCCTTATTTGAGTTATTTGTTTTCAGTAAGGAACTAGTTTTTCCTACTCGGTATATCTGGTGGAGACCTGATTCTGAGAATCAAAACAGTAGAGCTAATACTGAAATGCATTCCAGCATGTAAGTTACTGAGTCTGTTTTTAATTGCCACATGTGCTATCCATTATCACCTAGCTGCTCATACTCTCTCATATTCACTCTAGAATTAGTTTTCTCAAAACCAATAACTGTTTACAGTGGAACAAATTTGAAAGAATATTAAAACTTTTCAGAATTAGATACACGATTTTTAAATTGAGCTGTCAACAGTTTGCTTGAAGAGGGAAGATTTCTGTGGTTTATACTTTTGAGAAGTATGCTTGGAGGATATAACTAAATCAGGAAGCGAGACTGTGGTGAACTACTTTCTGAAAGATACATAAAGGATGACAGGTGTAAATGAACTGATAAAATTACTTCTTCAGGGTTACTTTTTACAGGACAAGTTCAGGGTGATGGATGGCTTCTGATTTCTCTATTCATCTGACGTAAAAAATTTTAACACGGACTGCAATGATGAAAGCCCAGTAAGATTTCTCTAGCTTAAAGAGGTTGTTATGTATGTAAAGGGAATACGAAGTATCTAAAAATGTTTTGCTTCATGTTGCAGGGGTGAGCTACATGAGCAGACTTCAAAAATGTTTCACATCTGTGCGTAGCCTATTTGTTCACACCACCATTCTCCCTCATCAACATCTCAGTTATGGCTGGATATAATTCAGCACTTCGGGAGGTAACTGAAAAGCTGATCACAGAGAATGTAGATTAGACGTCAGTGTGGTTAGTTCCTTGAAAATAAAAGTTTTACTAGGGGTCTGGTAGCAGATCTGATGGGACTCTTATTTTCAAATGTTATGTCACATTGTGATCTTTCTTTGATATCCCATGGCCTGTTTGAGAGATGCAATGACATTCAGAATACTTCTGATTAATCTTGACTTTCATAACAGGATTACAGGGCAGAAGAAGGGCCTTCTGTAAGACCCAGCTTTGCAAAAAAAAAAAAAAAAAAGAGAAAAAGAAGAGAACCCCATTGAAGCTACAGGGGTTGTCAAGATGAAATTCTGGACCTCCTTGAGCAGCACCAGTGCCAGCCCCACCAGACATTGCAGTGGTAGCACAGGTAAATCTGAAAGTAGAAAGATTTTTACATCAATTTGATTTCTCTGTGTTCAGAGCTTCCTTTTTTAATTAAATCTTAATCTCATTTGTCCAGTCATGGGACGAACCCCATTGAAGCTACAGGGGTTGTCAAGATGAAATTCTGGACCTCCTTGAGCAGCACCAGTGCCAGCCCCACCAGACATTGCAGTGGTAGCACAGGTAAATCTGAAAGTAGAAAGATTTTTACATCAATTTGATTTCTCTGTGTTCAGAGCTTCCTTTTTTAATTAAATCTTAATCTCATTTGTCCAGTCATGGGACTGAGAAGAAAAACCTCAAACTTTTAAATTAACAAGTGAAAAGAAGCCAGATAGATAGTTGTTCAAAGGTCTCAAAGTATTATTACAGAAACTTACAGGACGCTAACAGAAAAATCCCCATCTAAACCCAAAGAAAACAGGTTTTACTTAAAATATTTTCCTGTGGTTTAAAGGCTTAAATAGAAATGTTTACAGGTATAATTTACATAGCAGATAGACAAAGCCTGTTGCAGTACACTAAGCAAATACAGAATTTTTTACAAGTAGAAGAGGCCTATAACACACTTCATGTGGTGGTATAGTTGTGTACTGCAGGCAGAGTGTTTTTACTGAATCCACCTAGTGATCAAGATTACATCCTGCAATCTGGGTACTGTCCTTCAATGGTAGCTTCACAGTTTAGAAACCCACCCACTCTAGTGTTTACTGTGAAACACCTTCTTGTTGGCAAATTTTACTATCCATTTCATTCATCCCCCCATATCACTGAATCCTATATCTTGCCAGAAGCAGAGTTACCAAGAGATTACTTTAGCCTAACCTTTCGTGGGCACTTACAGTCCAACCTTTCTATCCCCTGTCACCCATTCCCAACAAGGATAAGGTCCCTGCAGCATTTGGTGGTAGACCAAAGAGAGCCCAGTGCCACTTCCAGAGGCCAGGTCCTACTCAAGAGAGATGTTTTCAAAAGTCAGCCAGATCTGCAGACAAAGATGCAACTTCATCAGCCTTCTAGTGGTTTTAAGAACCATTCCCAAAAAGTGGGTACCAGTCTACTTCTAACACAGTTACAACACCATGTTAGCATCTTATTTCAAAGACTACGGATTAGAAGACCTCTGGCTTCAATGAGGTTGGGCATCCATGCTTTTGTACTGAGTTAGGTTGCTCTTCTCAGCATAGCAATGTCCAAATCCACACCTCTACAGCCTGCTTCAGCTCTTGTTCCTCCTGGCCCTGCTTGTCTTACTAAAGGACTGCTTGTTTCTCAGGCAAATGTTTCCACAAAATGTCTGTTGAGAAGTGTTGCTGTTTTGGGTACAACATTGCCACCTCTGAAGCTTTATACAGCCACCTTACAGAAGCACTTGATAATTATAGGCCTCCGTATTTACCTGAGGGGAAAAAGTCTGGATTATGAACATGAAGTCACTGTCCAGCAGAGCAAAAACTGCAGGGGAAAAGCTATTAACCTTTACTATCACTCTTCAGATTTGCAGGTTTTTTCCTTCAAAAATGTCAAGCATAAAATGTCACCTGAGCACTACCACAGTATATATAATGATAGATCATAAATACATTATTTTCTCACAATAAGTTGTAACAAGGATAATGCCATGTGTTCTATTAGCTTTTCTTAAACACTTATGAATAGAAAATAAAAAAGGTATTTTAAGATGGCAAGTCGTTCCCAAAGTACTAGGGCTGTTCAACCACAAGTATGCCTCAGTTCAAAGGAAAACCCATAAAATAATTACATGTGAATTTGGGTGTTTTAAATGGACATGCTAAGACATGCAGCAAAGACAGTTAACGGTAAAGGGTATTTCTTTTACTGTCTTCTCTGCTTATATAACTCCAAACACTAATAGTAGTGCGTAGAAGATAGACAATTTAATGCAAGATAGTATATTTATATTTACATGATTGCTTCACTGGAGATTGAAAATATAAAAATTTACAGTATCAGTTTGTATATTTATGCAATATAAATTCATCGCTTTTCACTCATTTTATATGTATAAATGTAAGAAAATACTGTAGACATTATAGGGCCTTATTTATATTTGGATACGGGAGCCATTAAAGGATGCAGAAACAAGAGGTCATTTTTAAAATGGGTTCAACTGGAAGGAAAATATGGTCTCAAAATTGAGATTAATAGATTAGGAATTAGGGGACTTTATGTCAGTTCTTGAATTAATACACTTTCCTCTGCATTACTGGGAACTCTCTACAGATGAGGAATCATTAAACAGCAGCTGGTCAGAGGTAATGGAAGTGTTAAACATTGTGCTGATCAGTCTAAAATAAGCCCATAAGAATAATGTAAGGAGAGGATTTCTTATGTATAAGCATGGCATTTTTTTAAAATCTCCATGCTAGAACTAGCATTGCCCCATATTCCTTTATTAAAGACAGCCCAAGTTACAAATTACTCTTGAGTATAAACCTTAAATAGCTCAGTTAGATACTTAGTATACTCTTTCTAAAAGCAAATTTTAAATTAGTCTTAAAAATTCCAGAAAGGAACAGATTTTTATTTTCAATAATCTGTTGAGACATTCTTTTATCTACATTTACATTAATCTTCTCAAAAATGCTGAAATCTCATTGTGTAGAATTTCAAATTTATGTTTAGTTAACTAGAAGGACATAATGAATGCATACATTTTGGAGGCACTGATTTAGAAGCTGGAGAATCCATTTCATACTACCAGATGACTATATGTTACTATTTGGTTGAAAAAGTAATTAAATTTAAAAAGCCCTGTTGTTATTAGCTATAGAGAATCAGTTGTACACAGTATATTATGGAGCCAATAAGAACTGTTCTCTACATCTAAAACTAAATACTTCATTGAAGGTTGACTGTATTTGTTGCAGCTAGTGAACCCAACCACTTTTTAACATGTCCTATGTGATTTTTTTTTAATTTTGAGTATAAACCAGTTATTGAGGAATATAGCACCAGGACATGTGTAAATGACAGCTCTCTGGCACCATACCTACTACAGTCTAGTCAGTTTTACTCTTTTCCTCTGTAATTTTTATTCATATTGCTAAAATATGTAGAGATGAGTTTTAAGATGGAACATGAAACTAAAGCTTTCAAATGGTACAAAACCAATGTAAAGTTAAATACAATGTAGTCCTCCTGCTTCCTGACCTAGTGAGCATAACTAGGGAAGAAGTGGCACAGGTAGGGCTTTCACATGTTTTACTCATCCCCAAGTTCCTTACTAGATCCCTGGAGCAAATGGCAGCCAGTCAGCTTCACAGCAGCTTGCTGTGATTTATAGTGCAAACTACTGGTAAAGAATGGGTTCAGAACTGGCAAAATCAAGGTTACTCCTTGATTGCCCACCAGCTCCTTTTATCTAGGACCTCCTTGGAAATGAGCAAAGATGCAGTTGAATCAGCATTGTATTCTGTTATGGAATGAGAGTTACTCTTGAAACAGGGGGATATCATATCACAATTAACCAACAGGGAGCGTGATGCAGATTAAAATTTTAAAAGAATGAGGAAAAGAGTAAGAAACAGGATCTGCTTTTTTGTTGGTCAGGAAAATATTTTCTGTTTGTCATAGGTTTCATTTCACAATGGATCAATGGTATTTTAAGCTGTGACTATAGCCCCTTTCTCAGCACATAACTACTAGATCTTGGCACTCATGTTACTAATCACAACATTGACTAAGAAGAAATCACAAAGCTAATGAAACAAAGCTTTTTAAAAAAAAAAAAAACAAAACACCGAAACCCCACAGCTCTCATTTAAAAAAAAAAAAAAAAAAAAAAAAAAAAAAGAGAGTTAATATTACTCAGCTTTTAAAAAAAAATCTTTACGGATCCTCTGTTTCATGCTACATTTCCTAGTTTCTGTATTAAGTCATTCTTTGCAATTTTCATGATCTACATGGGTAATCAAGCAAAGTCCCTTTTCAGCTGATACTTCATAGTCTTTTTCAAGCCTTATGAAGAGAATTTGTCCATGGAACTTATCAGATGTAGCATGCAACCAGTCACTGTCACTACTTACAAAAAAACCCAAACATAAAACAGCTAATTTATGAAGTTCATAATGCTTCCACAAACTATCTGACTTTGTTCCAAACCATCTCATTCTGAAGAGTACTCAGCTTTTAAAAAAAAATCTTTACGGATCCTCTGTTTCATGCTACATTTCCTAGTTTCTGTATTAAGTCATTCTTTGCAATTTTCATGATCTACATGGGTAATCAAGCAAAGTCCCTTTTCAGCTGATACTTCATAGTCTTTTTCAAGCCTTATGAAGAGAATTTGTCCATGGAACTTATCAGATGTAGCATGCAACCAGTCACTGTCACTACTTACAAAAAAAACCAAACATAAAACAGCTAATTTATGAAGTTCATAATGCTTCCACAAACTATCTGACTTTGTTCCAAACCATCTCATTCTGAAGAGTTTTCTACATGTGTTATCAAAGTAAAGGCCTGGAAGAAGGCTGAATTCATAGGACATATCCTCTGTCCTACAGCATTTGACAGATAGCATCCCACTAATCTATGTCCCAAAGGGAAGGAGGACAAAGAGAGTGAGAGAGGAGATATGACCAAACCATCCACTCTGACCTGACTATTGAAGAATTTGCTCTCAGTAATGCCTTCCCAGTCCCCAAGTACTTTCCATTCGCTTATTCCATTCCTATAAATTATTTTGCAAAATATAAGGATCCTCATTTACAGAACAGGAAGACACAAACCAAAGGTTTTTTTTACCACACTTTGTAACATTTGGTAGCAGTTTTACCCAGAAACTTTTATGCCTGCAAAGCCTACAATGTTTCTGAACTGTAACCTTAATAGTGTTTTCACTCCATAGCTGGAGACAGATCTTGATGGAAATTAAAAGGTGCATAACAACAAAAAGGAAAGGAAAAACAAATACCTGAAAACAACAAGACGTCAACGTGGGATTTTTCCCATCTACTTCCCTAAATTAACTGCAGCATCTTTCCCTTTGACAAGCTCCCAGTGAGGTGTAGAGCTTAAGAACTGAAGCAGAATATTCAGGTCACACAGAATAGAGATCAGACTTCTATAAGATGCAGCCAACTAAGATAAATTAATTAAGAGCTTGCTTTTGTCAGACTAGTATCTTTTAAATATATTTTCCTGTTTCGATGTCTGTCTGAGTTATAGTCTAACCTGACTGGGACAAATCCAGTGTCAAACCATACCCTTTAATACTCACTAGGAACTAAAGGCACTCGTGGAATGCAGTAGCATGCTGGGAACATTTCTATCAATATCTCAAAGTTAAGAAAACTGCCTATATAACTGGAAGTCCTTTTCCTTTGCATCTGAAAGGCAAAGAAATTTAACTAAGAATGCAGTTATCTCCAGTCTAAAGGAAATACTTTTATTTTTATGGGAAGCAGTGCAGCATTCATGACTCTGGTAGATTATGTTAGAAAAAACAAAACAGTCATACCTTACCATTGCCAGTAAGCACTTTGCCGCACTATTTTTGGTTAGCTACTGAACTAAATGGGACAAGGTGGGTGTAATATGAGTAAAAGTTAAGTAAATGCTGGATTGAGACAGGCTTTGGCATGATTCAGTGGAATAACTGATGAGTTTCTAAAGAAAAAATAAAGAAGTGGGATTAGCCTGAAAAAAAGTAATTGCACTATATATACAATTCAGAGTCCTATCCATATTGCTTTAAAGTCCTTAACCTAACCAAAAAGTTGTTTTGTAAAATGCTCACATACACCTATGCTCCCAGATCTCACTGATTCTTAGTAAAAAGTTTTCACCTCTGAAAATAAAATATTTCTATTTTGCAAATTTTTAATCTTTTCAAAGTTTTGTCTCAGACAAGCCTCTTCTAGCTTACCCGATTGCTTGTGTGGAGTATTAATTGCAGTTTGTAAGGTAGGTTGTTACAGAACTCACACTGGAGGTCAAATTCTATTTAGGTCTTCAAAACAGTCAGGCTTCTTCATAGCTTGTATTAAACCCCTAAGTAAGTAACACTCTTACATTGCTATTTTGTGATTTCAATGTGTATGTAGGTGTTAAAAAAGTTTGATATAGAAAAGTGAAGATCTGTGCTTAATTTAACTTTTGCTTCAATTTTCAACAACAGACACGCATGCAGCAAAAGACAATTGAATCCTCTGTCAAAATATTGCATCAAATGGTTAATTACCTCAGGTAAGAAAACACAATATGTATTATTAGTACTCTGTTTTAAAAGATCACTGCATTCTTAACTTTCTGACTCCTGCTTGTACTGGCTTGTCTCTCTTTTGCCAATGGAGATTACATGTTCTGTTCATTTGAAGTGCAACACACAGTACATGTGAATTGTTTTTTCACTATCAGTAATAAATACTATTTGTGCTTCATATAATAAAACTTTCAATCAAGTACAAGATTAAACAAGCAAAGAGTAACACAAGTCTGTCTATTTTATAGGCCCAGTTTTGCACTTGCAGTGAATTACATAGATGCTCCATTCACTTTTTACCTAACAGCCAATTGCTAGCAGAAAGCTGAGGACACTGTTCTGATTTGAATCACAAATTTTGTCAGGTTGTAGTATCAGTTCTTTGCTTTTTTTTCTTTTGCCAAAAAAAAAAAAAAAAATATTTTTGAGAACCTTATTCTTAAGTTCCTGACATCCATTATTACATTTTAGTTGTCTTTTACAAAAGCAACTTTATTGTAAGTGCAATACACCTAATAAGATAACTTGTTGCAGTGGATGATTTATACTATGATCTAATGTGACCCGTGTATTCTTAATCCTGTGTCAATGATTAAACCAAGTCCTTTTTCTCTGCAATTTTTTCCATGATGTTAAGCTTCCTGTTGTCAGTTGTGTTACCTCCCTGAAAGAATACTTATCCAATTAGGCAAACAAATGGAGAGGCCACTATATCGCTAGCCAAGACTCACAACAGTACTTCAGTGGGCCTCCAAGCATAATTTCAAAGTGTTTCTCCCACCTATAGGCAGCTTTGAAATTAATTTTCTGGAGTGATATAGTTACATTGCGTGGATTTGCTCACCATATGGGCAATCATGCTTCTTGACAAAAAATGGCATATGTTAGCTATATAATCAAAAAGGAGCTGAACGGATCCCAAGGGATAAGGAAACTTTAGCATTTGATTTGACTGAACCATACATTCATCCCTGTAAGAGATATTTGTCCTGCCAGTTTGAAGTTGCTTCTCCACACAAAGCCAAAACACAGTCCCCAGCTATAGCCAGGCTTTTCAGAGAAGAGAATTAACAGACCTACCCTACTCTCAGGAAAGTGGTAACAGAACTCAGGGAACTACACTTTCGTTCATATCAGGTAACAGTTAACTGGCTCCTGGGCGTCTCACTGAAGAAACAGCATTTCAGTCAGTAACACTGAACTACCCAGTAGCTGAAGTTGCTACAATTTATTGTGTCCTGCAAAGCACTGGAAAAGCCTGATAATTATTTAAACTGCCTGTGACCTGCCTTTGCCAAGCTTCCCTTGTCCTCTAATTCCTGCCAGGGTTAGCTGACTTGCTAATGAAGAGAAAAATATCTTCATACATCTGTCAGACCTATTTCCACATTTAGAGGCTCCCCATTACCTTTTGGTGCTTCCTACCAGGTTTGAAATCTCTTAGACATGGTCTACACACCATGTTTTTTATGAACTGCTACTGTAGTTGGAATTTCTTTCCCTCTGGTATAATTAAGCTCCTGCCATGGTCAGTAATCTCAGCACACACAAGCTCAGTCATATACTCCGTTGTCCAAAATAACTCAGCCCACAGAATGTGGTTTCTATCAGAGTAAAATGCAATTATATAGCTATAACTATCCATGCTCTTGTTAGACTAGGCAACAAACTACTTCAACTATTACTGACCTGACTGTAAGCAAGATCTTGAGAAAATAAGAATAGTCTTCTCCCCCTGAGGCCGAAAAATGAATAAATATGAGCATAACACAGATATCCATCTGCGTAAATGGACTACTGAAATGGTCAGTCTCCTGATGATAATCTCAAAACTCATTTCTTCTCTTTGGAGAGCGATCTTCTCAGAAGGTGGAAAGAGGAAAGAAAAGGAAGAAAAGGAAGAGGTCTGTACTTCATTTGAATATAACTTTTCTAAAAAAAATAAAAATAAATTTGGAATATCAATATTATCTTGACCCAGTTCTGCTTAGCCACTGTTCAAGCCACAGCAAGTGGATTTTAAGAAGAATGCAACACTTCACCGCTGTCCAGAGCAAAGTAGCCAAAAGGTTAGGAGACCTTTAAAAACTAATATTTTTGATAATGTAATTTTAATAGGTAAAAATATGATCTTAAATGATAGTGAGAACTGGTATTATTCAGAATATAGACACTGTAATTTTATTTCTTTTAAAATGACTGGCTCTGATTTGAGACTTCAAAGGGAGTGAGAGTTAAGAACCTTTCACTTCTAAGGAATTAAGACAACAGGTAAATAAAATGTATTCGTGATTATAGCTCATGCCAACAGTTATCTCAAAAATTTCAGAATTTTTTTTTTCTATTGAAAAAGAAAACCCAAAACATGATCATCTGAAATTTAAGCATGGCAAGTTGAGACAAAACACAAGGGAATGAGTATTCAGATTCTTTCTTACAAAGCAGCTCAGTGCCTCTCCATCAGGCTGTGGCCTCCCAGGCTGTCACTGGGCCACAGATTTAGAGTGGTTAATCGCCAAGACACCAGAACTTAACCTATGTGTGCTAAACTAGAAAGACAGTCTTCCTAAGCTTACCATATACTGAAGAGAGAAAAATAGGCTCTTTCAGAAAACAATTCACATCTTCCAGAAAGTGCATAAACCTCCCTGCTTTTGACAGACAGGGAGCCTAAAAAATTTTTCCCTGTTTGAGAATTAAGCAGAGCAAATGACCTTTCCATACCAGCCTCCTTCTTCAACAACAAAGAACCATACCATAAGACTTAGTAATAATTATTATCAGTGACAGCTTACAAATGAAGTGCAGGAGAAACAGATTCAAACCCCTCACTGAGCTACTCTCTGGCTACTCTGTAATGGGTGCTCTTCTTTTTCTTACTGTGAAACCAGAGAATTATCCTAGATGTGGAAAACCCTCGGAACAACAGTCTTGGTAAATTGAAATTGTTAAATTTCTACAAAATATTTTGACAAACAAACATTACAACTGAAAATATGTTAGATAAGAACCTCTAACTTGGTTTTAGGAAGAACATGTAAACAAAGATATATTTTGTTTAACTGGTAAGATCTGACATAAGAGCAATCACATCCCTTTATAATCAAGGTTAGGCATTTATATCTTTTAATAAGAGTGGAAAATCTATCACACAAGCACAAGTAAAGCTGAAATTCACCCTAGCCTTACACAGTACACGATGCTAATGGTAGGCTTAAGAAGATGTTTTTTACTGTGAATTAAGGAGAACAGTGCCTGTGTTTATGTTATACACCACAAGGCATAAAACAGCATCAATTAAATTAATTACTTTAATTCCTTTTGATATGGATTTTCTTTCTAAAAATGCATGTGCACACACACACTCCTTGGGGCTTAAAGCTTAATCAGTACTTGATCTGAAGATCTCTGAATGGTAACCAGATGTGTTGATAATTAAGCAAATCAAAGTGATGTCTTACTTTACATATTCATAATAGATAGAAGAAGAGTAAATGTAAGATATGAATTATTAAGAAACCCCTCTCTATGCCCTCTTGCCCAGCACCACATTCAGAGTCTCTAGTTTTCCTATTATCTAGGCTCTACATAAATTTTTGACATTTTACAGGTAAGCAATTAAAGTGTAGCATACATTATGCATATATAAATGCAGAGGCAAGCACTATATTTTCTGTAAACTGAAAATACCCTTTCACTGAGGACTGGGAGAGGTAACACCCTTTTACTGACGTCAGTAAAAAGGGAAAGTTAAATCATTAACAGACGTTAAAAATCACCTGCCAGAAGTAGCCAAATTGAAGTCAGATATTTTATTATGAAAATGATGAATCTTTTGGCTCTTTCTTTCAATAAATTGATTTTATGAAATAAGGAGTGATAAGGGAGTTTTATGAAGTATAAACAGTATATATTATAAATAATAACACATGGCCCTAGAGCAAATGCTCTTGTGATTGATCACAGCAGCAGAATCCCTTGAGTGGCTTACAGCATAGTCACATTGGGATCATCTGTTGTACGATCCATATGTTAACTAGATAACTGCCTAGTGTGGAAAATTTATAAAGTTGAGGTTAATGAAACTGGTTTTGTTTGCTAGATTTATTTCTCACTGCAGAGATGATGTAAATGGATAGCAGCACATGGCATGTCTTCAAGGGAGCAAACCCTACCTAATTCAGACACAGCTTTTTAAAAGCAAAGAATAGTTTTGATTTCACATTCAGAATGCAATCAAGAGAAATAAAATACAAGCAAGAAATCACTCACACTTGGCCTGCACCTGCCAGTTCGTAGTTATATCAGCACAGTTCCCAGAAGTGAACACAGCCACATTTCAGAGCACAGGGACACAGTGATTAACACCAACCAATAAAGATTCAAAAACACATAAATAAGTGAATGGGCTCAACAAGAGTAACTGTTCCAGTGTCCCGAAACAGTTTGTGCAGCCCATGTAATTCAAGCAATGATGCAAAAGCACAATGCCAGATGCCCATATGAAAATGTCAATAAAAAAAAATTGCAGGACCCTCCCAACTATCATAGCAGCTATTTCCACACAAACCTGTTATGGGAGCAACCTGGTTCCAACTCCCTATGGCTGAGTCAGCACTTTGTTTTCACTTTTCAACAGTGAGTTTATGGATCTTGACTCTGCTGACATTTGTTTCAGAGAGGAAAAGGAAAATTGGTCCATAAAGTTCCCAACAGCTGAAAAGCAAAACCAGGAATGTTTGTGAGAAAATTGAAAGCAGATTGCTGGGTGGACTCAACTGCCAGGGTTCTTGGAGCTGGTAGGCCCCCCTCTTACCAGGTGTTACTACAGAAATACTCTAAATGTAGCCTGCTACTAGCTCACTAGTAGCTCACAGGTAATTAGGCCTGAGAAAACAGGAAGAAAGTGGCAGCTTGGTATGCTAGTACGCAAAATGACAGCATGACCACCTTGTTAGCCTTCCTCAAGCATGATAAATAAGACGCTTATCATCGCATAAGAAGAAATTGTTCATTCAAGTGGTTAGAGATATCCAGACATACCTTATCCAGCAAGCATCACTTGTTTCCATACACAAAATCTTGAAATAAGCTACTCTCAGACAGACAATCTATGCTGCATTAATGGACAAATTGTGAATTTTGGATGGAGGATATGATATTCTTTTCCTTTTCGTATTTTAGCATGTTACTGTTTTCTTTTATAATCTTTCCAGTTGTGTTGGTGCCAAATATGTTATGAGGTAATGTTTGCCCCAGACAAGTCTTCAATTCCAGTCATCTGTCAAAGGAAAAAGTCAAATAGTAGTACTGCTTCCACACCTGGTCCTTGAAGAAATCCATTGTACTGTATCTTTATGACAACCTGTGAATGAATTATCACTTGCTTGCATTGGAAAAGCAATGGAGGAGATCTCATTGAAAAGCCTTCTATTCATCTTTGTCAAGAGACAGACTTGAACACAAACCTGAAGATATTAAAATAGCTCTTCTTCACCATTTTATCTACACCAAAGGCATTCCTCATCAAGCTATCTTATGGTTCACTGAACTCTCCACAAATACATGGAAAGAATTTACATGTGGTGAATTGACAACACCACATCCCTCTCACCTCTCCTTATGTTCAGCTGGATAGTGACTTTCAACTGATATCTGGCAGTTTTTAACCATTATTCCTTCCTTCTGCCAACTCCACTCAGATATCCTCTATCTATTTGCATTGGACAAATAATTCTATTTTCTTTCTATTTTGTATTTAGATAAAATTTAGTTCACATGAGGATCAGGAAGGCCTTTCAGGTTCTTCAAAAGAAGCAGTCCAGAGCACGTGTAGAACAAATTCAGGAAAATCTAGTATTACAAGAACTATCCTATCCACTATTACTTTAGCAGCCCTATCATTTTGGGAATATAATATATATGAATATAGGATATATGAAAAATAAATAGTTTTGATACACAGCTTTATAGATTTTCTCCGTAATGTCCCAAAAAAGAAAACATCAGAATCACATATTGTTACTGCCAGACTGATTAAAAACACTGCTTACCAGTTTTCAAATAAACCTGTATTTCCTTAGTCCATAAGTCTTCCAAAAAAAGTGACTGTTGCCCACAATATTATTAACTAGTATTAAAATGAGTACTTATACAGCATTAGACAACTTTGATGCTTTGAAATTACAATTTAGTTTAACATTTTTAAATGTTCAATTAATTATATCATTTATTTCCCCAGCTAGAGGTGGGAATACAAAGGTTGTATCTAAAGATTATTAAGAAAAATGCTTATTCCTTTTTATAACCAAGCTTTGTTTTGGATATCCTTCAGTATGAAGCTATTTTTGACAGAAACAAAATGGTTAGTTTGCACACCAGATATTTAAATATCTATAAGAAAGTTTAAGACTCACTCTGTCCTTGTCTGAATTTGTAATCACACACATACATATAAATATAAATTTACGTGTATATATATATATGCACATTGCTTTAAAGTGTGTTGTTATGAGGGGTGTGTAGTTTGTTTTCTTTATTTTACCTGAAAAAGGCATCTGTGCTAAATTCTGAACCAGTAAGATCACAGAACATGCAGTACATGTTGCTCAGGAACTGAATGTACCCACCATACCATACATGGTGATTGTGGGATGTTGGCTCAGTCAGCTCTTAGAAAAGCAAAGGCTAATGGTCATTGCTCCCAGCTAACATTCCAATAAATAGAAAACCTTTTTCACAAAACATGAAACTAAACATGCTCAAAGCGTTAAAGAAAAAACTAAAAAATGCAAGTAATAAATTCTTATAGTGGTTATATTCACTCCAGGTCTAATTTAGCCTACTCCTGCTCAAAATATTCAGTGCTCTTCAATTTTATGCAGCACAGTGTCAGCTAAAAACAGAACAGTAATTCTGCAGCACTGGATTCAAAAGTCTCAATTTCCTTGAATGAAGTGATGATCTTACTAAATATTGTTATCTCCTAGACTATCTGATGTAAACAGTGTTCCTATACAATATAGGATGGTTCCCAAGCAGAAGTAACATGTGCAAACCTGCTTTTCTGCTTTCCCACCTACTTAAAATGGCATCACATACCTTACAGAGTCAAAATATGCATCTTTGGCTAATTGCCCACATTCTGGAATGTGTGCTTCATTAGTTCTATCGAATTTATCCCTTCGTGGTTAAATTTATCTCCTGCTGATACAGACCATCATACAAATAGCACTACAGAATTCCTTATATGCTCACATACCTAATGGATGGGCAATCAACATGTGGTTTTTAGCCACTTGTGGTTTATGAACAACTCTCTCGCAGTGTTACCAGCTAATTCACATGAGCAGCAGAAGACCTCCACTAATGTGGGGGCTGCTATGTAGTTAAATTTCCCAGATAGGGAAACCACAGGATCCAGCACGCTTCAAGTCCCCACATTGTCCCAGAACAGGATCCCCAAGGAGTCACGCAGTCCCTTGCCTTCGAGCTCTGCTCAACAAGGTGTTTGGGATGTGTTTGTGACTCGTAGCTATGAGGTTACCATACAACCCTGAGTTAGTGAGGCTGCCGCTTCCATCTCCCAGCTCAGATAACCTTGTTGTACAACAAAAATGTCAAAATGTTGTGCCTTCTGTAAGTGGTAGACAGTAATGGTTTTGAGCAACAATACTGTTACTATGTAATCAAAAGTAATTAATTTTGAGTTAATATATTGGTATCATGCATAGATAACTTCTAAATTTCAACAGAAGTCACTGTCTAGCTACAGATTGTTTGGGTAAAATTCTATGGTGTAGCAGAAGGTGAGATTAAGATAATAAAAAAATCCAGTGTGATTCCTAATTACAGAGTTCCATTTTCATTATATGTAGCAATTGTCTACAAAAGCCTAACAATTTCTGACTGGTATCAGTATAATTTTCATTTATTTTGCCTCAGACATAGCAAAAAACCCCACCAAAAATGCACTAGTCACACACTATAATTTTCCTTACAATTTTTTGCCGCTCTTGTTTTCTGTCCCTCTAGATTTTCTGGTTTTATGGCTCACTTACATGCCATTCCACTGTATCTACTCTGTTCTGCTATCACATTTGCTCATTACTGCTCCTTTCATATACAGGTGTATATCTACGTTTCCCCTGCTATTGCTTGCATGATGGTGACTTTGATCCACAACATGCTTCTTTTTCCTCTTCTCAACACAGGACTTCAAAGATAGACAACCCACCACCTTCTAATTGTTAGATCTCTAGGGCAGAATACTGTATTAAAAAAAAAGTCTCTTCTAAACTTTTCTGCAAAATTGTGCCAGTGCACATGCAGCTTTTGGGGTGAGGGTGGGGATGATAAGAACAGGAAAAAACACCAGTAGAGCAAATAATGTCAGCATTGCAGAGGTTGAGTTTTTAATTCAACAGTGCCTATACATCATTGCATTAAAACGCCACTGATTTCATACCTGGATAAATAAAGGATAAATGTGGTTCTTAGCACTTCAGTGCCAATTAATTTATTCCAAGTTATGATCATTAATCAAGTTGACTTCAGACATTTTGTATTCTCTAGCTTCTAACATAGTAAGAAAACACTGAAATCTTTGAACAGCACTATGACAGTTCCTGATGAAGAGAACAAAAGTATTCTATCAAATACAAATGCATGCACTGTCAATTTGCTTTCATTAGAAAACAAAAGTTTAATGGAAGTTTCAAAAAGGATTATTTTTCTGTTAATACCTTTTTTGTCATGTTTCTTTCTGTTGAACAAAATATAGCTACAGAGAACACAGATCTAATTATCCAAACCATTCTATAGAAAATGAAAAAGACTGATTAACAGGATTAATCACAGTGTGAAATTTTATTACCATATTAACCAAGACAGGCAGTTTGGAGAGCCCATGAAAATGGATAATACAAAAGCTGATAAATTATTTATAAAAAGCAATTACCCGAAAGAGAGAAGAGTTCCTCTTGGGGTACTTTTTTTTGTAGAACTATGAGAACAGGGCTCGATACAATCACGTGGGTCACTAATTTCACAAGAGGCCAATTTCAGAAGGCTCCATAGCATGCTTACCACACACAGACAACCAAACTCCCCTGGGAATGATGGTTAGACACATTTCTTTCGTACGAAGTACCTAAGGTCACAAATCAGTGCACTTCATGAGGAAGGGGAAAATCGAACACATCATTGGCAACCATACAACAAAGAATTTGTTAAATGAAACTTCCCAGATGATCTTGAGAAAAGTACAGGGATGCTAACCTAAAAATCTGGCAAGTGGTTTAAGAGCGAGCAAAATGACACTACCAAGCACCAGGGAAGTTTCTGAAGTAAACAGCAACGCTTGCACATGCAGCTCAACATCCTTTGAGCCCTGGCAAACATCCAGCGCTTCAGAGGAATGTGGGTGGGGGAGGAGGGGGAGGGAGAAACAAATAATCTGCATCAGGAGAGGATGTAAATAATTATTCCAAGATTCTGGAGATAACTAGCATGTCATCCTGTTATTCAAGGTTAGGAAGGAACAAAGTCCTCTCTATTATCACTGGTCTTGTATAATTAATATCATTAAACCTTTTATTAAACCTTGCTTTCAACAAGACGTGGTAAGTTATTGTGGGGAAAACTGTTTATTTTTGCTGGTAGACTTGAAGAGGTAGGAGACGAAGAAGAGAGAAACATGAGGAAAACCATGTGTTCATACAAAATGCAATGGTCATAGCAATTTCATGAAAATAAACTACTGCCAACATTAAACCAATCACTTTCCTTTCTTTCTTTTTAAATTTAATGGATGAACAGTTAGCCAAGAGAAGTCCAAGTCTAAAGGCTGCATCAGAACAAATAAATGTTTAGTTAAAGGAGTGTTAGAAGAGGAAATACCTACCCAAAAAGATTGAGGAACACCAGGAGTTATTTAAGTGTTTATCATAATGAAATTCTGATTACCTTCTCAGTTAATTGCTTCTGTCCATGCTTTCCACTAAACCCTTTTCCAATGTGCAATGTATTATTGTATATAACTATTCAAAACATTTCCAGTGAGATTCCTGTGCCTGCTCGTGAATGTTGCTAGAGGAATTCATTAAGTGAAAATCCAGGGTCATCCTCTATTCTGTTTTCACAACTTCCTCTGAACCATCTCCTTTCTCATTTTTAGAATTTTCTCTTTCTTGGAAATGGAACAGTACCTTCCAAAATACCCTTGTCTGAAGATAACCTTGCTAGATCCCTGGTTTTACAAGCATTTATAACTGGTAGTTTTATGACAAAAAATCATGGCATAATGTGAAGAAGATGCCACATTTAAGGAAAGTTTCAAAGCAGTACCTACACACTCTGGTTGGGAAAGGGCATAGAATAACTTTTATTTTGTTTGCTTTCTTTGTTCTCATAGTTCTCAAACACAAAAGAACACTGCTGTTTTGGTTTTGCTAAGTAGTTTACCACTGCAATTAAGAATAATAAACACATACTATCTATGTTCATTTAATCCTGTGAATTATCTAAACAAGTTTTCCAAAGACAATTCTATTCTTTTTGACCAACTACTTAAAAATAGTGATTGTACAGTTAATCATTATAGCCCAAGAAGTCAAACTACTTGTTGCCACTATTCAAATTTCATATACTTTGACTACATTGTACTTAACTATTTAAAAATACTTTCAAATTAATTTTGCCTAAAAATTCATACTTCCTTCTTTTGTAACTTTATTACTTTTATTCTTGCATCCAATCACCCACAGCAAACACACTGTTAGCCCTCAGCTTTCAATGCCCTGAAGAGATTTCCCACTTTCCAGATTGTATGAAAACAATGCAAGACATGTTCAGCTCAACTACGAGAAAGTTAAAGGAGATTTTCTACCTGTTGTTGACCTCAGTAAGATCAGTGGCATGCTCATCTAAACCAATCAGATGTAATTGGAAAGGAACAGTTCCAAACACTTAGTGTTTGAGGCTCCACAGGTGGTTTGTCCCCCTTTATTTAAAAAAAAAAAACCAACTCAAAACAAAACAAATGACCTGGACATGAACACATCTCTTGCTGCACTCCTCAATGACATGAAACCAGCTGAAATGATTTGAAGCTATAATCCCAGTAATATCATTCTCTCCCCATTGCTATAGGGCAGAATCCTTAGAACTTCTGAACCTAATGATCTGTGATTTCTAAGAAACAAGCCATACAGAGAATGTAAGGGCAAGGCTCACCTCTAAAACACTGAAAAAAAACCCCATCTAGTTATCTTCCTAGCTTCAAAAGAGTTCTTCAGACCTCTCTTGCTAACTTGCAACTTTGAAAATTTAGCATCAAACGAAGAAGCTAATGTTAAATAAGAACAAAAAAAATATTTTCAAAATTTGACAATTTTTGAATCCACCCTTTTAGACTAAAGGCACACAAAACCAGGTCATACCAATGACATGGAAAGTATATCCTGGTTGCCACGTGACCATATATTCCTTCTAGTCATTCTAGCATACACTGGAAATTATTTAAAATATCTTAATTTTAAAATTCAGTATAAGTTATTTGTCCTTCTCAGAGTTACAAGAATACATCCTAGAGTTTCTAAGAAACTAGGAAACTTTGGATCCCTAGGCTTTAGATTTCAGATTAAGTGGGAAAACTTCTATCAGGTTGAACTAAGGCCCGTGTTGTCTTCAACTCATAGAACCATCTGTATCATTCTAACTTATGCCATTTTGCAAATCCCGTCTTTCATATGGGTATTTTGAAATATTTAGAAAGAGTAAACAGAAGTACAAACCCTATAAAACAAACTAAATATGAACAGCATGAAGTGCTTCCAAGTACTTCTAAAAAGTAAAAAAGAAAAAAAATAATCCTCCTACTTTGTTAAAATAGGAAGCAGTAGACAAAAGTAATTGTTATAAACATTATTTTAACCTCAGGATATTTGATATTCTGTGCTTTTTATGCAATCAAGAATCGACTCTAAATTCTGAGTTCATAACAGATGCCACTGTTGGGACAAATATTGCCCACCGCAAGAATTGCAAATGTGCCATAAACTCGTGTTCGAGAAATGAAGTACATCTGTCAAGATCATTACCTCCACTGCCAATTTTGCTTACTATAAGGTTTCTGTATTACAAAGACAACCAGCCAGACACATACACACCAATATGCAGAATTATAGATGGAATTTTTCATGAAGGTAGTGTCTCCAGAAGAAAGGATGTACTGTCAGTCCTGTGGCTTCTGTCTCCTGTATTTCATCTATGCTAAAAAGTGTTGACAAAAGCATTAAAGCACAATATTAAAAAGGAAGAAGTTTCTTCCTAATTCTGTTTTACAATTGCTTTCCAGACCACGATTTTACCCAGTATTACAGACAAATTTATCAGCATCTGTAATCTTGGAAAAAGCTGGATAACATGACTAAAGCAGGGATAGTGATGGAAAGCACTGAGGAGTTTGAAGGATACATGCTCATGACTGATTCTTTACACAGTGCAGACTTTGGGAAGGAGGCATGTAATCTTGTTATTACAAGCAATAAAAATGCTCCCAGCAGATCCTAAGGTGAATTTCAGAGCTGATGTGCAAAAATCTAACTTCAGCTATTTTAAAGATCATTTTCAGGTGTTAATCCTGTAATCCAAAAACATTCAGCTAGCAAGAATGCATCTAGGAAAGGTTCTGCCATTAAAGCTTGTGGTTTTCACAGTTGTTATTTAAATTGCAAGGTTTTCTGAAGAACAGTGCAAAGAACTAGGTTGGGTCAAGCTTTGCACTGCCTAAAGAACATACAAATCCCTCCTTTAAAACCAACTAAAAATATAAAAGGCAAAAGAAAATATAAGTTCTCATCTCTGTTGTATAACCAGAGAAGTTGTATAAAGTGTGTAAAATCTGTTAGAAATTCAAGACCTCAGCTTGAACCTGTAGCACTATCTATGAACAAAATATCACCCTCTGAGTGCAGAGTTGTATGGGGGCAGAAAGACAAGTCTGGAGGTAAAATATTTTTAAGAGGCTTCAGTTCACAGCCCAAAGGAAAACACTGGAAAGATGCAGGTCCAAGATCCTCCTTTCATTCTCACATTTCTCCATTCACTGGTGTTTAAGGGGTATTGCAAAAGACAAGAAGCAATCGTTTTTCCTGTCTTGTTGAAAGGGTTTCCCACTTCTGATGCAGAAGTGGGCAATATACAGAACACTGTCTTGCTCATTAGACAGACAGATAAACATCTGAAGTTGAGGATAAAATCTTCAATGTGATATCAGAGTTTTATTATCAGGTTTATGAAAACAGAAACAAAAAAAAAAATCCTGCTTCTTTTCTCTGAGATGTAAATGCACATACTGTATTCCTTTTCCCTTATATTATTTTCTTCTCTGAGGGTAACACTAATCCATTTCCTCTTTTCAGCCACATTCAACTTGGTTTTGTACTTGTATCCTTTTCTAAATAGTCCATATCAACGCTGTCTCCTTGTTGCAGGATATAGCACTCAAAGAAGGGAACCCTAGCCTCCTATCCCATTGGCCTAAAAACAACAGAGTGAGATTTTTCTGCAAGTGACTATCTCTTCTCATCCCCCCCAAAATCAAACAACCAGTTCAAATGGAAAACTGGTCTTTCCCCTGTTACACATAATATGTAACTGTGTGCCTCGCTCCATCCTCACTATTGAAAACAGGCACGCAAAACATTGAACTCTGGCCTTTCAAGAACAATTTTAAATCGACAATTTACTAATATATCTATACAATACAAGGGAAATTTTTCCTTAAATTGGAAACTTACAGACCTGTTTGGTTTTGGTATAGCAGCCAGTGGGTCTATTCTGTAGCTTGACTGTGCAAGAGTTATATCAGAATTTTATTAGTCCATTTTTATTACATACTTAGCTTGCTGTTATTCAAAATATTTTGCCTCTATTTCAGCAACATTGCCAGAAAGTATAATAATTTAAAAACTTGGTGCTTTTCTTTGTGGCTAACTCTTAAATTTTGTTTAAAATTACCTAGGCAACTCTGTGCTCCAGGACAACTTTGTTTCTAGGAGGAAAAATAAGAAATTCATTTCATCTGGCCCTCACAACTGATTAGAGGAAAAAACACCCAAATTACATCAACAGTTTGGGATTCCTGCCTCCCCAGGTAACTGCCTGCATAAGAATCCTTTCATTACCTCTTATTTATTAAGGGAGAAATAAAGGCTGAGAAACTGTACACCATCTGGAAAGAGCAGCTTTGTCTGAAACACTGGCAGTACCATCCTTCTGGGTCTCTCCAACTCTTCTTCTCCATAACACTGCTCAATCACTGACACTTCCGTGATAAAATAATCTTTCAAACGCTAGTGTGCCCTTCAAAAATGTCTTTTATTTCTAACAATAAAACAACTTAAAAGGAAAGTACATTTCATTTTCAATACACTTTAAAAACTTGTACCTTCTCCTAACCCTCTTTTTCCTCAGGTAGGTGAGGTATAGTCACCATAAGACAATCACAGTCCTAAAATGTAGGCCATGGAGGCTTTGTGCGGAAGCTGGCAGTGAATTCAAGCCTCTAGTACCCATCCTTTAATGGGTAAATAACCAGGACTTTACCATTCCTCTCCATGTTAGTCTGAAGATTACATTCAGAGTTTTAATTTCATATAAATGTCATTTTTTTGATAGACCTACCGGTTTATTTTAGTGGACCCCTTCCTGGGGTAACCCTGAACCAGTCAGACACACATAAATTCATACTAATGAATGACTTACCTTACAGAACAGGTCATATATACTTCAAAGTAAAGTGATAACCTATGGTGGACTAACATCCTTTAAATAAACATTGGTCTTGACTGCAATGAAGACAAAATCAGCAATAAATAAACCTACTATAAAATACGGTTATAGTAGATAATAGATGTTATCACAAATACATATGCCATCTATAAAACTTTGAGTCCCAAAGAATGAATGGGAACCCACTATGTATAGAAACACAAATACGCCTTGCAAAGAACATGTGGAAAGAAGTAGCATGTATTGAAATGCACTTTTATACATGTTACACTTCTACACACCTATACACCCAAACAGTTAGAGAACAAACCTGTAACAGGACAATCTACAGGAGAAATTGCTTTATAAGCGATCTATTTACACATACCTGATCTATCCACAGCTGATTCCAACTTAGATCTTATCGTATCTGACTTGGCAAAACCTATGGACCCTTAATCATGAAGCAAACTGATTTCATAAGCCTCTCATGTTACACCATTACCTATCTTCAGAAAATAATTTGAAAAAGAAAAGCAGATATCCTGTACAAACCAAACAATAGATGAAAGGAACATGTGAAATCATCAAAAGTCAGTTCAGAAACTCAAAGATCTCCTGAACTACAGCTCTCTTGGCTTCTTTAAAAAAATCTTGAAATACAATTGACCCCCCCCAACTTTCAGCAAAATCTACAGGTGCTGCACTATTGCGTTCATACAGGTGAAAAAAGAAAAATGTTTCTCTCTTCTGCCTTTGCAGTTTCACTCATAAGGAACTGCTTGCAGTGATATTTTCAGAAATATTTTTGGGGTCTGATGTACAGAATTGAGCTGCAGTAAGATGTGTCAGCAGTCGCACACTTCTCTTAGTGACTGATTCTACTCGTTTCAATACATATTGCTTCCTTTCTAACAAAAAAAAAATTCCTTCAAACAACGTACTGAATTAATCACACTAGACTCTTGGAGTACTCACAAAATGAACTTTCTTAATCCTCCCTGTTCTCGAGCCATTCTGAAACACAAATCCTAGACCCAGTGATATCTAGTCAGCTCTATCTGCTGCTAAACCCCACACCAATATCTTCCATCCAGTGCCACTTCTATCCCCCTGTCTCCACTTACGTCTAGAAAAAGCCTATGAATTGAATTAGCCCAGTTACTTCCATTTTTCCTAAACTTAATTGCATCTTGAGGCCTAGCATGACAAGGGCAACCTGGGCAATAAAGCAGTAAAGAAACAGGCACATGTGGTCTCAAACCAGCCCTTGCCTGAACTGTCAGATGTAGAGATCAACTGATTAAATCAGCTCTTCCTACCCCGCTTACCTGAGTCCGAACTAGATACCCAGCCTAGACTTAGCCTTGGCAAATCAGCCTAGGTCAGTTAACTAAGTGGAATTAACTAGAGTTCTTAGGCAGTTTCAGTTTTACTTTACTTACAATTTCAAAGACATATTTTTGTTCTACACGTTACAGAAGAAAAAGTAGAACAAAAAAGTGATTCATTACAAAGCCTCTGTTGGCTATAATTGCCCTCAGTATTATGATGCAGTTTCTTTGGGAGCCAGGAACTCTTACAAGTCTGTTCAGTTTTTGAGTATTGCTATTGCTCAGTCATGGGCCACAAGTGTTGTCGAAACTTCTGTATGGAGCTTTAGCATTTTACCTTTATTTCATCTATGGACCCTTAAAAAAAAAAAAATCTTTGAATAAAATTTGGATAATCTTTTCTGGTTTTTAGCATTTGTTTCTCTCTGAAACTGAAGGGTTTGAATCTGGGTCCCCTCCAGGTTATTTTTTTCTTTCTGTAAAGACAATAATTGTAAGGAGCCCTGAAAAACCTAGTCGTTTTTCTTGTGTTTACAGCATACAGCAATTCATCAGCTATGTTTATAGACTGCTGCATGGACACAATATTTAACACTGTTCATGCATGTATCTGGCCCAAAACCCACATCCATCCATATGAACGATTCTTTTTCTTTTGGATATTTAATTCTAAGTTTGATTATTTTTCAAGTCCAAAAAACAATGTTATTTTCACAGGTGTATTTTTTTAAGAAGTGGGAGTATTAACTGCCAGTCAACACCACTCTTACAATACAAAATACACATAAAAAGTTGAACAAAGTTACATTTGACAGGATGCAATGCTGTATTATATTAAATGATCTTCTCTTCCTCAAAATCTAGGCTGTATCATAATAAAAGGTAAAGAAAACTAGGTAACTGAGTGGAGGACTTTCAAAATAGTAAATTTGGGGGTTTATAGCTGGGCAGAACTCACTGACTGAAAATATAATTATATCAAAATCTCAAAAAAAAGCATTCAAACATCTGGTTCTAAGAAAAAGTTTCCTCCAGCACAGCAAGCAAATTTAAACTAATGTCTGTTTACCTGCTTTTCTGTTTCCTGATTTTCATTAATATTTGATATTTTTACCATTGGCTACTTTTACCACTTAAGATATACAATTATCCCTTTCTCTGAACTGCAGGATACTGATTTCCAACCAAGAACCTGTGAACATTTGGAAAACATTTATTCATGTACATACAAGCCTGATGCAATAAATAATAGTATATACTCAACTACATTTTGCCAAATGCTTAAAATTTTTCAAGTCAAACTTTTTCAATTGACTTTAGGTATTTAAAAATCTGTTTAGCAAAATTTTTCATGTGCTTCTCCATAAACAAAAACTGTAATTGTACCTCGTGCTCTATAGAGTCAGCATTATATTGGAGTACCAAGAGAGTGAAAGACAGCCATGCCTCTTCCCCCTACACTAGAAGGAGCTGGGTCACTTTTCCAAGCTGCTTTTCCACGTCAAGACTCACCAGGGGATAAAAGCTAAGGAAAAAGCAAGTGACACCTGGCTGAAGGTTTTCTGCAATGTCTCACCTTTTCTACCAAAAAATAAAGCAATAACAGCACCCTGTGGAGGGGAAAGGGGAACATCAGGACAAAGTAAGAATTTTCTGTTCATTTTTTCTCCCATTATTAAGATGCCTGAGGAGCTGGGAAAAAGCCTGTCAAGTTGGCTTCCAGAATATTCATTCAAGTAATTGGTCCCATCTAAACAGGGTTTTACGTTATTACATTAACACTGTCCTTATCACAATCCAACCTTCATAACTGAGAAAGTTGAAGCAAGTATTTGGAAATGGTTTAGTCTCTTCTTTTCAATCTGGTTTGCATCCATATAACACCTCCATTCAGGTTAGATCTAACCAATGCCATTTACTAAAGGAAAGGGAACACTGAGAAAGGAGTATATGCTGCAGAGATTTACATGGATGACAAACAATGGATTCATTAGGTATGATTTGAGAGGGTCTATCTGATTCTCTTCTCAAAATAAGACCAAACAGACAATAACTTCACCATAGAGCAACCACCAAAATTCATGTAATATATTAGGACAGAATGAAACATGCTGGGAGACAATTGTAGTTGCCTATGTATAAGCAAAAATTCAGGGCACCTTTAACCCCCTCTTCTATTTAACACATTGTCTGGGAAGGAGACAGACTAGAACAATTGGTGTACCATTTCTTTTGCTATTATCCTTCAGAAGTGAGGAGAGTTTTTTTCCATACCAGGATTCAATACAGTGGAAGAACAGAGAATTTTGCCTCTTATGAGAGTGGAGAAAATTAAAATTCAGGAAATTAAAAAATTATCACACCAAATTAGATTGCTGTTTTCCCGTCCTCTTTCATATTTTTCCTTAAACCATCCTAAAATTCCATGTGAATCCCCAGCAAGGCTGTAATCTGAACACACTCAGAGAGCATTAAATATAAATCCACAAAATACTTTACCTTAATCGAGTACTTAATCTGTTACACATAATTTAAATAAACAAATAAACAATAAAATACCACTCAGCATGATTGAAAGCACTTACTGAGACATTTCCATTTGAGTTTCCAATGATGAAGAAAGTATAAGACTCTTCATTTCACAAGTAGTAACAGACAACATGAAGGATTACAAGGCAGCTCCCATAGAAACATAGAGTGGTTTGGGTTGAAAGGGACTTTAAAGATCATCTAGTCCAACCCCTTAGCCATGGGCAGGAATACATTCCACTGGATCAGGTTGCTCAGAGGCTCATCCAACCTGGCCTGGAACATTTCCAGGATGGGGCCATCTGCTTCTCTGGGCAACCTGTTCCAGTAGCTCACAACCCTCACTTGAAAGAATTTCTTCCTAATATCTAATCTAAATCTACCCTATTTTAGCTTAAAACCATTACCCCTCGTTCCATCACTACACTCCCTGAGAAAAAGTCCCTCCCTGTCTTTCCTGTAAGCCCCCTTTAAGTACTGGAAGGCCACTATAAGGTCTCCCCGCAGCCTTCTCTTCTCCAGGCTGAACAACCTCGACTCTCTCAGCCTGTCCTCACAGGAGAGGTGCTCCAGCCCTTGGATCATTTTACTAGCCCTCCTCTGGACCTGCTCCAACAGGTCCATGTCTTCCCCGTGCTGAGACCCCCAGAGCTGGACGCTGTACTCCAGGTGGGGTCTCACCAGACCAGAGTAGGGCAGCAGAATCACCTCCTCGACCTGCTAGCCACGCTTCTTTCGATGCAGCCCAGGATAGAATTGGGTTTCTGGGCTTCCAGCACACATTGCTGGCTCTTACCCAGTTTTGCATTCACCAATACCCTCAATACCCACATGTGCTTCTTTGCTGGGCTATTCTCAATCCACTCATTCACCCAGCCTGCATCCATGTTTGCCCCAACCCAGGTGCAAGACCTTGCACTTGGCCTTGTTGAACTTCATGAGGTTCGCACAGGCCCACCTCTCTAGCCACACATGGGCCCACCACTTTAGCCTGCCAAGGTCCCTCTGGATGGCATCCTTTCCCTCTAGAGTATCAACCACACTGCTCAACTTGGTGTCACCCACAAACTTGCAGAGGGTGCACTCAATCCCACTGCCTATGTCCCTGATAAAGACATTAAATAATACTGGTCCCAATACAGACCCCTGAGGGACACCATTCGTCACTGGTCTCCATCTGGACATTGAGCCATCGACTGCAACTCTTTGAGTGTGACCATCCAGCCAATTCCTTATCCACCGAGTGGACCACCTGTCAAATCCATGTCTCTCCATTTTAGAGACTAGGATGTTGTGTGGGACAGTATCAAATGTTTTGCACAAGTCCAGGTAGATGAGGTCAGTCATTCTTCCTTTATCCACAGATGCTGTAAGCCAATCATAGAAGGCCCTGACTGCAAAACTTACAAGAGGAATGAAACATACAAACCTCAACTTTCAGTTGCATGATCACAGGGACATCTTCATAACAGAGTATTAAATAAGGTTGGTGTCGTAAGATGCAAAAATATTTTAACTCCCACATTAATCCCAAGAGCTCTTTTCCAAAAAAAAACCCAACAACAAACAAACCAAAAAATACAACAGTAGCTATGCCAATAAATAACTATGCCAGTAGTACTTTTGTACTTGTACTTTTATTAACCACTGGTGTCAGATAATCCTATCATCTGCTGCAATCTTAAAATGGTCATTACATGATGAAATATTTTTGGATCATATGGATTGCTGACTAAGAAATCTACTTAACTATTTTTTTTCCTAAATAGGTTGATGATCTATTGCATTTTGTCATATTACTTGCCCACAGTGATCCTGTGATGTGTCAGCTTTCTTCTGTAGCTATGGTCACTGTTTCAGAACCTGTTCTATTATTGTTAATATCCCATGCGGATATTACAGGAGCCTGACAAGGGTCTAAATACACTTCTATAAAAAACCTGGGGAGTAGCTTTCTACTTAGCCTTCTTCCATGTTTTCATCTTGGCTTGAATTTTTAAGGAGGCCTAGGAAGATCCAAGCTCTCAGGTTTCCAAAGCCAGAATCTGTCCCGCACAAAAGCGACACAGACCAGCACTGAAATTCTGCATGGAACTACCTAAGTCAAAACAATGTTCCATATGGAAACAGACCACTTTGGCTTTGTAGAGATAGGAGAGGTAGGCTTTCAAAAATACAACATCACATCAGCAGTAAAATCCACCTTAGGCAGCAGTTAATTCCAAACCACTTGCAGAAAGTAAATATATAAGGGGTTTAACATATTTTTTTTTAAAATAAACCTTTTTTTCCTCCTAGTGTTGACATCGTCTCTATACAGCCCCAAGTTATATCAAGGATAGTACTAGCTACAGAGGAATATTCCCTTTAAAAAAAAACCTAGCCCATCCTTTACTGCCCAGGTTCTTTTCTTCATTGTTCTCACATAAACCTTTCAAATTATTTTAATGTACT
Organism: Egretta garzetta; assembly: GCF_000687185.1. NCBI lineage: Eukaryota > Metazoa > Chordata > Aves > Pelecaniformes > Ardeidae > Egretta > Egretta garzetta. Next base: position 1,210,607 of record NW_009259860.1, read on the forward strand.
CTTGGGCTTTCCTCCACATTCTCACCTTGCTGGAAGCCTGATGTCACACAAACGGCATAGCTTACAGTTGTAATATTTTTCTTGGTAGTAAACCAGTTTGAAAGGGACCCAGTAAATACTCACTTTAACTGCACTCCAACATCCAGAATTCTTTATGTGTGATCTGACATGAAAACATGCAGTCTCCAAGACCAAGAAAAGGACTGTTCCACAACCCAGAACATTTCAAGGTTCTGGTTAAAATAACAGTTCTCCTTCCTTTTTGTCAGCAACCAATTAATAGCAGTATGCTAGTGCTAAACATGTGGCAAGACTCTAGAACTACAGTTATTCATTACAATTGAAGATAGTTTTGATGCTATGTAAGCCTCTTTTCATCTTCCCCAGACTACTGCTTTACAATTGACATACTGAGTAAAATTTGTTCTAGGTAAAAATTTCTCCTGAAAGTTAAGGTTTAAATTAAAGGAAATTAAAATTAAAAGCACTACCACAAAAAAAAAAAATCACTGTTATGATTTCTTGATAAATATTTCAGATTCAATGCAAAAAATTAATTTACATCAACATGTTCAAAGACTACTCCATCACCTTAATTTCAGGAGAGAGGGAAATAAGGACACAGTGCAAGCTAATTTTACCATTTTAAGCCTGAGTAGAAATCCATGTTCCTCTCTTAACAGATGTTTGAGATATCAGAAATATTCTTGCTACAGTTTAAGAAGAAAAAAAAATCATAATCAGACCCCTACACCTCAAGAAATCTTATAAATCTGGAGAGAAAACAAAAAGCCAAACATCACTCACCCCCCATCAAAACTCTCTGAACAGCTTGCAGGTTTCACTAGCTAAATTAATTTCAGAATGGTCCACTTTGACCAGATGCAAAGTACGAATTTTCAGATAATTACAGAAAAAAAAAAATCATTTTGAGCCTGATAAAGTCAAATTCCTTTACTTCAAATATAACACAAATAAAACTTTTAGGAATAACAAGAATAGTTTCTAAAATTTCTAAAGTTCTAGAAGTAAGCTTTTCCTAAGAAGAATTTTCTTCTGATGAGCAGACATGTATTTAAAAAATGTTCAACTATAGCTTTAAAATCCTTTACCAAAATTGTCTTTTAGCAACAAGTCTAATAATTTTGTGGAGTTTGTATCCATATATGCATCTAGTAAGGTCATTTTCCCACTATCAGGGAGCAGTCGCTTTTATATTATCTACCTGAAATGTTAAGCACATCACTTTTCAGCTTGCTCTCCCCTGTTAGCCGCAGGTCAGTCAGTCAAAGGAAGTGCCGAAACTACAGCCTGTCTGATAAATTCTGTTGTATTTCTCCCTCTGAACAGCAACCAAGCATCAAGTTTTCCCGTTTCTTCCCCTTACATGTCTTTTCTAGCAGATAAAAACATTCTTCACTGTGTGGCTGTTCAGCGTCTAGTAGATTCCTCAATTATCGTAGTAAGAAGATTAAGTTAGGTTTCCAAATTATATTAAAAGTTAATGGCAGTCAGGTAACCCCTATGCTCAACCTCCTTGAAAAAGCCAGTCATCAAATAATAAATCCTTTCTGCACTACAACTTCACTATGATTAAGACAGGGCAGATATGTTTAAAATTTGCCATTGAGGATGCGTGTGTTCTACAACCACACTGTTTCAAACTGGTTTATATCAGGAAAACGGAATAAATAAAGCAATGCAAAGATAAAGCCATTTCCTGGTCTCTGATTCAAAACCCAAAAACTCCCCCATACTGAAAGTCCTCCTTTCAGTATGCTCATTTACTCTTAAAAGCAAAATATCATAACGATGTTATGACACTGTTGCCAGAAGTATCAGAGCCTGAATACAGGACAGAGAGGACAGAAACATTTTTCTAATGAAAGTGTTAATACAGGACAAAGCTTATAAGCTGAAAGAAAAGCAGGGTTCATTCCTGTCTGTGTGCAACTTGCATTTGTTCTGTATCTTAGTTTTGCTTACTACAAATTAAGCACATTTTTGGTAGCATGAAAAATCAGCCATTAAAACGACCTCTTTCTACGCTCTGTAATTACATGCTAAGGTAATGAGGGCAAGTAAGCTTTCAAATGTAGAAGGGATCTTTTTTCAATGACTTTACCTTTGCCCCACATATACATATGCAGGAGTATAGGTGCGAGACTGTAGTAACAGCTTATTCTTGTAAGGGACTACAGGATAAGTGTACATATCGTGAGCAAATGAAAACGCTTAAGCATTTATGAACTATGCAACATGAAAACATGGAATTCAGAAATCAAACAGGGAGCTTGCTTGCTCATGAAATGAACTTCAGTAGGAACCTAAATACCAACATAAATATTCCAATGAAAGCCAAAGGTTCTGACCCACCTAGCAACTGCTCTTTAATCTTCTGAAATACTCTTTTCATAAAGACTCAGCAAAGGTTGGTCAGCATCGCATAGAATTTAACCCTAAACAGGACAGTTTCTACAAAAACATACTTGTAGACAGGTCATTAAATATATATAATGCTGACTCATACCTTTAAAGCATCTCTTAAAAAAAAAAAAAATGTTTTATTTAAAGTTTGAAAACCACTCACCTCCAGGATAAACACCACCTTCAATTAATCATTGCAGTACAGCACAGAAACTCGTAGGTACTTTATTTAAACTCCAAGTGGATTTCAAGAGTTTACCCCTTGACAGCAGTCTTCCACTAAACCGAATTTGAAAAGCTACCATACCAATCATGGGTGAAGCATTATGCTTCACTGACAGTGCTCATAATAAGCCTTTGGATGCAATATCCGGCGCCATTATCTGTGAGTTAAAGGTTAGAAGTAAAAGGCAATGGGGGAGAACATACCAAACACAGAGGTCTTGTTGCCTTTCTAAGGACTGTTCAGACACAGTCTCCAAATCTGCAAAAACGTAAGTTGATTCATACGACTGATTTCCTAGGTTCACTGGGATCACTTACAATCGAAGTTACAAACACACAACACAGACTTTTTAGCAGGAGCATGGCTGTAGCAAGCAGATTCAGAAAGCCAGGTACAAGTAACTGGGGAAGAAAAAAAATATTTGGAAATTAATTTCTGTGTTTTGCATTGGCACACCCCTTTTTCTTTGAGAGGTTTTGCAAATGCAGCTTTTTCTCACTGAAACTTACAGATGTTTAAAATGTCAGATATCAAAAAGAGAATTTTCTAACAAAACTTCAGAGAAAAATTAAACTGTTTTCACTTCAAAATGGTCACGCACACCACTCTACGCAGCAGCCTACCATAGTAAATTGCATGAAATTATTGACACTGCCTATCACAATGAAGCTGTTATTCTTTCCTTGAAAAAAAGTTTTACAAATGTGCCATTTTTCCAAAGATTAGTTAAGCAAAAATGACCACTGAAACATTCAGCTCTGACCTTTGCTGCCTCCTTATTTCTCCAGCCAACTGAAAAATTTTAAACACTTAAATAGCAAATTTTCTGAAATTGAAAGCTTGAAATGTCATTCATCTGTTAAAAAAATCTTCCCTCTTCTACCATGACATAGCTCAGCCAAACCCATGGCAAAAACAAAGGGGTGTTTTTCAGTGTAGCCGTTGGTCAGTAATTTCTTTGGGAGTTAGCATAAATCAGGATCAATCTGGCTCGCCTTTATTTCCTTCATAAAAACACCAAGGGAAATAAAATAAAATAAAACAAAATAAAATAAAATAAAATAAATAGGGTTTGGCATTCTATTACATAGTAGTATCACTGTTATACATAAAGTCTTTCCTTCTTATCAACTCTTCATAGAATCAAAAAACATGTGCAGCCAAAAGCAAAACTGGCTTCTGCAGCCCACATGAGCTACACAGAAAGTGTCACTGTTTTTATAATTATGTCAAAACCCACATGCAGGTCTTCCCGTTCAATGCAATACATATGCCTGTTTAATCCACAAGTTAAGACAAAACTAAATGAAAGAATTACTGGCAGTTTTGTATAAATCGACTCTTTCACTATTAAACGCCTCATTGAAAGAACCGACATATACGGGGTCAGTTAAAAAAAAAATGTATTTGTACAGATGAAAATTCTGGAAACACTCGGTGGACTCAAAAGTAACAGTATCAAACAACACTTCGGAAGCCATATCTGGGACTGATGTAATGAAGTCATTATTTATGGCACCTAACCACATAAGACTATGAACAAACTAAAGGAGGGATGCGAGAACAGGCTTTGTTTAATTCCTCTGATGGATATTACTGGCTGAGATGGGACACTCCTGCTAGATCACCCACTCCATTCCCACAACAGTCCCAAACTGGTGTGTTAGCAGCACCTATAATGCTGCTCTTGTCCGCCCAGTAGAACGTGTTTAAAGAACCAGGCTTTCTGTTATCCAGCAGAACTCATTGTTATCATCTGACTTCCCCTGTATGTTCAGTCCAAATTATGCTATTTCTTTTTTCTCTCCTTTTTTTCTCCTATTTGTAGAAATGCAACTGCATGTCAAACAACACTAGCAATCTATTCATCCCACAATTTATTCCAAGGTGCTTAGCGCAGCTCCACTTAATATATTTCCCAAAGACCTTGAATTGTCTCTTTTCTTTCCATTTCTCCCCCTCTTGGTAACTTTCTTCGCACATACATGTTCAACAATTATGCTGACCGCACATTTCTCTCAAAAGGCATACAAAAAACATACCCTTAAGACTGAGAAGGGTCTAAAGAGTTTAATTAAATTTAATAGGGGCATGACTCAGATGCACATGGCATTATTCACCAAGCCTTGTAAATGACATGTTACATTGCTGTTACATCACTTACTAAACCAGAAACATCTTGTTTGCAGCTGGGACACAACTGCATTTTTAGGGTGCAAAGTGCCTTAAGGTCTACAATAGGAACATGTACCCATGTACTAGAGCGGTTACGGGAAGAGTTAAAATAAGGGAACAGAAGCATAGAGGGAATACTGTGGTTGCTAAAGCCAGCTAATGACTTGCTAGTCTACTCACCATACATCATTGCATTAGCAGACTTCGTCATGTTTGATCATCTTTTTGATCACTTTGTTATATTTTGTAGGAAAAAAAATTTAGAAGAGAACTCCGGAGACTAAAAGTATTGAAGTATGGCTTGCAGTGAAAGAGGATTAAAAGCATATCTGGGCTCTTTTTTTTTTTTTTTTAAAAATTTCTTTTTCAAAAAAAGATTCAATTTCTAACCAAGATTTTCAAAACTCAATACAAAACACATGCTTATCTAATAGCCACACAGAATTCCTTAATCCTTGGGACACCTAGCAGCAATAATTTATGTCCTCTGATGTTCCCTTAAAGCTTTAGTAGTGTCTACTTCATGCACCCAGTGTGAACTACACCAAGAACAGAGATGCATTTTAATGCACAGGTTACATTTTTATTAAGAGAAGTAATTTACAGGGACATGAGACTGGAAGATGATACTAGAACTCTAATCTAGATTATCAAAAATTATACCTCCACTTTCTTAATGACATGTTCATCAATCAGTTCTGCAATCACTCATTAATGATCACAGAGTATTCCATATCCGTACCTAACGGTATGATTGCATTATCAACCCAATTATTGCTGGAAATACTCACAAACAGGGCAATATGTTTAAGTCCATGAAATTTGGCATACCGCTCTATATGAGGAATGAGATAAAATTTCAAATCAGATAGATGCCATAAAAGTATAGTTTGTTTCCCTCTTTTCCCTTCATCTTAAGGAGGCAGAAGCTATTACAGAAGAGTAGTTTATTAGGGTCACACAAGAGAGCAACAAGTAATATTGTCAGAGATCATATAACTTGTCAGAAGCTGTACAATCAGACCAATGCTAAAAAATCCCCATTTCCTGAGTTTATCTCTTGACCTGTTGTAGCTCTTTTTTCACCTGCATTTGGATCTTACAAATCCTTCATTCACCCTACCTTTGCGCAACATGTCCAGATGAAAACATGACCGTAGAATCCAGATGTAATATCAGTTTGTGAATAATCTGACTTTGCCTGGTGCAACAGGAGAAGAGGAAGTACAGCTTCTTTCCCTGACATATGCACGTAATCACATATGGCCTGTGAAAATGTGTGAAAATGCTGGCAGCCTAAATCTCTAGTGAGCTGCAGGCTATGAATGCTCAGAGACCTGTAACTTAAGCAAATTTAGTCTCACTTTCACAATTTTAGCAATAGACATCTCCAGTGCAAGGCCTTCCTCTTGCTAAGTTTTCAACCTTCTTCACAAAGAAACTAAGGGGCCTTAAGGCTTTCATGAACGAAAGGTCATTAGAACTGCTTCATATTACATTTCCCCCCATAGACCTGAATTCTCAGAAATGACTCTACAATTTTGCATGAAACTTTGCTTAAAACATTTGGTTGAATCCAGGTGCCCACCATGGTAAAAACCTAGCCCAAAGTCTTCTCTTCACCAAATCTGCTAGTAAATAGCACCTGTGCAGAAAAGGAAGACACAAAGTTGACCATGAGTCAGCAATGTTCCCTTGCGGTAAAGAAATCAAATGGCGTCCTGCATCAAACAAACGATTGCCAGAAGGCAATGTCCAGTTCTGGGCTCCTCAGTAGAAGAGAGACATGGATGTACCGGAGAGAGTCCAACGAAGGGCCACAAAGATGAGGGGACTGGGTCGTCTCTCTTATGAGGGAAGGCTGAGAGGGACTGTTCAGCGTGGAGAAAAGCAGGCTCAGGGGTATCTTATTAATGTATATAAATACCCAAAGGGAGGGTGCAAAGAAGGTGGAGCCAGGCTCTTCTCAGTGGTGCCCCATGAGAGGAGCAGAGGCAACGAGTGCAGACTGAAACATGGGAGGTTCCCTCTGAACATTAGGAAACACTCCTTTCCTGTGAGGTGACTGAGCACTGGCATGGGTTGCCCAGGGAAATGGTGGAGTCTCCATTCCTGAAGATATTCAAAAGCTGTCTGGACATAGTCTGGGCAATTGGCTCTAGGTGACCCTGCTTGAGCGGGGGGGATTGGACAAGAAGACCTCCAGAGGTCACTGCCAACCTCAACAAATCTGTGATTCTAATTAGAAGGGGAGAGGGAGCCTTATTATTTGAAACAACAGGAACTTCAATGATATGACAGACAACGATGCAAAAAGAGTATACCTTCCTGTGTGTTCATGCCTTCAGCTGACAATATAACCAAGAACCCATTTTATCTACTACAACAATCAAAAGATAACTCCAGTCATTAAAGTAACAGAAGTTCATTTAAGCCTTCCACAACAAGGTGAAATTTCTTTGTGTTTGCTTGACTTTAACACTACCAGTCATAATTATTTTCATCACTGTAATTTTGATCATAATACTACCAAGTTCCATAAGAAACATACTACAAAATTATTTTGATGGGTACAAACTGTTTTCAAGATGATTTCACATGAAACAAGTAGGGGAATGGTGATATTTCCATGCTGGCTGACTAGTTGAACTACATAAATTTACTGCTTGGATTCTAATATTTTGTCCTCATCTCATTTTTTTCTACAGTCTCATCTAAAACACTTCCAGAATGTAGTATTTTGAAGTATTTGTGGTCAGTTTTTCAAATGTAGAGATTGTGAGTGTATTCCTATTTCCAGGAGCTTTGACCAGATTTGTTTCCAACTTTATTCAATAGAAGAGAAAGTTACAGTCTTCTCTGGACAGTGGAACAAAACTCAGTGGATTTTTACTTGGTAAGTGTTTTGTTGGAGAAAAGATAAAGGTAGATGCTTAATATAATTTACTATTATGTCACTACATGCAAGTATTTTAGAAGGATGCTTTCTTCTCCATAGGAACTATTTTCTAATACACAAAATAACCCCACTTCACTCCCTCCCACCTTCTAACATGTGTCGTGGACATAAAAAAGGGAACACTGCAACAACCACACTATTTAAAAATAGAATAGGAAATAGCAAATTTGAGGCACAAAAAGTGTAGGAGTACAATGACAACCATGAAAATTCAATTTACCTCCTCGTATCCCATCAGCCCATAAAACACATGTGAAAATGCCTGCACCTATCCATGAAGCTCATACATGAAGTGTTAAGCAGAGCTAAAAGTTGAGTCTACTACAATAACTATGATGTCACAACAAAATTTAAAAAAGACAGTTTAGGTTCTTTTGTTGTGTTATCTACCATAATCTCTTCCACATTTTTTAAATTTACAACAGCAAATTAAAAATCACTGTGAGAAGACTCACCCTCATAAGAGAAGTTCCACTGAAACCCAATATATTATTTTACAGACCTAAAGAACGACAAAATTATAGAAAAAGGGTGATAGCCCTTCCCTGTCAAAACTATGCAAAAAGACAAGGAAATCGAAATTCCACAGGGACACTGAACTGAAGATGCAGTAAGAATGTGTGTCATCCCTAGCAAACTAGCGCTTAATTCCAACATACAGCTTGAAAATTGAGTTCAGACCTATAATTATTAATAGATCCTATTTATTACTAATTAAAAGATCCAATTTGCTCTAGTTTCTGAAAGATTTATAAAATAGCAATAACAACAACACATAATTTGAAGACTCAGTTTATGTCTCCTTCCAAAAAAAAAGGCAAGGGGTGTTATATGCTTCTTTTTGCCGTAATACGGTATGGCAATATCATCCAAATCCTAAATTCCTGGTCATCCTTAGTACATGAGAACAATCATTTTTCACCTTAATTTAATCTAGACTTTGGATTAATACAATGCAGCGTTATGGAATTACAGTCATTTTTAGTATCTTCTTCGTGATACATGCATGTACCTGTGACTGCCTAGTAAAGCAAATTTTAATCCCCACTTATTCCACTATCTCACATTACAAATGCTAGAAAAACAACAGGAGGCTTCCCAGGCTGATTATGTTCTTGGCCCTAGGAAATGTTGTCCATGAGGACAACTGATTTTATTTGCACTATCACTGTGTAAATTTGAGACTAGAGGCAGGAGGCGGTGCCAAACTCTGCTATTTCAAGAGTAACACTATTTTAGTAACTGTAAAATTCATGGAACTAAGTATCCAACATAAAAGCCAAAGGAAGCTAAATTGCCTGTCTGTTCTAGCTCCCAGGCCACTACACTGCTTCTCCCTCGATCCACACTTCCTCGAAAGTAAGCCTGAATATTCTGTATTTGCATGTAGAAAAGAAGTAAGCAGCTATTTTAATTCCCCACGAAGAGGAGCTGCTTGCAAGAAAGAGGGCAAGCAGGTGCACAGGGCCAGCAGGGACGGAGCCGTGTGCCAGGGAAGATCAGCTCAGTCTCAGTCCCAGGAACGGATTTGGTGACAGGGTTAAAGGATCTGACAGATGAGGTTTCCATCGCAGGTTCGCCGTTATTATGGCTCTAGTGGCCTTTATCAGAAACAGATACCAGATCTCACTAGACATTGGCCTCTGTGGGCCAGTCTGTGTGGTCCTGAGACACACCAGTGCTACCAGTGCACCCTGCAGCCTTTTGTCAACAACATTTCCAGTGACACAGTTATGATCCAGTCCTGCCCACATACCTGCAGGTGTAGGCTGGCATCACACCTTATCCCCCCACAGCCTTCCACTGCACTTCTCCTTTGCATGGGATCCAGAAGCGGTGCAACACCAGAAGGCAAAGTAACCTAACGTAAAAGTCTCTCTATTGAAATGAAGAACGTCACTCAGATCACTAGGCTAACCTGCTCATGGATGTACAGTTTACCACAGAGGTTCAAGGGAGGAGAAAATACATGGTCAGGAGCACCGGAGGAGACCAGAAATGTCCCGTTCAGCAGCAGCTTAAAGTTACATGGAGAATAATGTTTCTAAGTTTATTTCAAGTGCCCTCTACTTTTACTTTTTTTTAATTCTCAAGGTTGTTTGTTGGTTTTGGGTTGGGTTTGTTGTTGGTTTTTTTTTTCTTGAGAGGGTTAAACTAAGCTACTGCCCTAAACACATAAAGTTCATAATCTTTACTGCAAGTGGGCTACTACTTACTTAAAACTCATCTTCAAAATTTAAGAAAAAAAAAACAAATGGGAATGATTTAGGAGAGCCGTGTTCACACTTGCTTTTCTTTAGGGCACATACAAAGCTGAGAGTGAGTGCACGTATTGTCTCCAGAGGGCTGACTGAGGCATCATCAGAGAGCTTTTTTTTCTTTTTTATTCTTCTTCTTATTTTTTTTTCTTTCTTTTTTTGCCTGGCTAGAGTCTGACACAATAGCCGGGCAAAGGCAAATTGATGACTAAGCAAAGCAAACTACCTGCATAGTATGTTAGAGGATGCAAACTACAGCCAGGGAAAAGGCGGTGACAGGGTCCAGCTCAGCGCTCTGCTTTCAGAACGAATCGCCCGTCCGCAGGGAAAGGCAGGCGGGGGACACCCAGAGTGGCTCTGCATGCCGGAGAGCATTTCCCCCACGGAGGAGCCCGAGAACTTCACGCCCCGACGCTCGGCACGGCTCAGCAGTACCGTAACTTCTGTAACAGGGACACTCCCTCCCGGGGAGCTGTACAACCAGACCGGCCCAGGCTCCCGGAGGCGTCCGCCCGGCGAAGGCGGCCGCAGGAAGAGCCCCCCGCGGAGGGCAGCCCCCCGC
>NW_009259860.1:1221898-1232179 GCF_000687185.1 Egretta garzetta
GAACGGGGCGCAAGGGCGAAGGTGGGACGCGGTGGCGAGCACCGGGCAGGCAGGCATAGCCAGCCGTGCGGGCACAGGGTGTGCAGCTCGGGGGACGGGCCACCTCCCGCCGTGGTGCTCCGCTCTGCTTTCTTTGATGTGCCTGCCTACTAAGCCTATGAGCATTTCTAGGGCGCACAAGCCGAAACGCTGGTGTGCTGTGACACTTGCTGCTCGCCTCTGCCTGGGGGTAAAGGCTGCAGGTGCTTGGCCTGGGGAGGAAAGCCCCTGAATACAGCGCTCTCAGCTTGGAGGTGTTGGCTAGCGCCTGCAACTCCAGCATCTGCTAAGAGAACAGTAGAAACACAAGCAGTAGCAATCAAACGAGAACATCAACCTGGCCAAATTTGTGTTGGCCGCTTGTGAAAGGTTTGTGGCAGCTCCGGTAAGCCTCTTGTAAAACCACAAGAAAATGTATTGTTATTACACACGTTTCTAAAGCTCCCACCATGGACCTATTCGAATGCTCCCATCGCGTCTGGGCACATATATTTACATACTTGGATTATCCCTGGAAAATGCACACCTCATTGAAGAGCCAAATAAATCATGTAGGAATCCTAAATAAAACTATATGTTGGTGAAGCAGCATGTGCATGGGCTAAAGACTGCCACATTTCTCTTCATCTTTTATGTGTTTTGTCAGCCAATGCTGAGAAAGTCCTTGCCCTGTGCAGAGAAGGCATGTTGGGTTCAAGGCTCGGATCTGCACGTGAAATCATAACAGCTCTTTCACGTTGAGATTTATAACCTATTTCATCTGATAACTCTCCACAACCTGTTATTTATACAACAAACAGAAGTGCTATGGTTAGCATTTTAGAAATGCTCTTTCAAGTACAGCTTCATAAAGCACAGTAGCTCAAATTGAAAAGCGCTTGCTTATTCAAGTACACCCAGGAATAATCTATGAATATGCATGACAGATGAACTTCTGGAATTTTTGTTTTCTTTCTAAAGACATACGGTTGGGCAAAGATGTAAACATTCTGCAGTTCTTGTTTTTATTAGCATGTAATTACAGAGGTTAAGGCTCCCGTATGCATGGAGTAGTGTGGTCTAAAATATGTCATAAAAGCTGCACGATCCAAGAAACGCAATTTGGCTGAACAAAACATGATATCCAATTTGTCAGGAATGAGCTGTTTACAAGTTTCATGTTGCAAACTACGCTTATCTTTTAAGAAATGAGGAGGACATTTCCTGGCATTTACAACTGTCTGAAGGGCCTGAGGGTTCAAGGTAGAATGAAGCAATATGTTAGTTTTCAGGAAATGTTTTATTGGCAATTGTTACTATTTCTGTTATGAATTCTGTGTTATTAGCACATAAAATGTAAGATGTTTCTACTCTCGCTTTCTAGCTACAGGTGATCTTACACTCCTTTGATATTGAGAGTGTGCCATTGTTGTCTAACAGTGACGTAACAAAAAAAAGTTATATTTTTTACAGTTGTGTCTAGGAGAACAGTAGAGTTATGCACTAATGATGGGGGGGAGAGAGCTTTCTGAAGGTGCCTTCCTAATTAAACAGACACGACAACATTTGACAATACTATTTTTTCAACAGAGAAGAACTTAACAGAACTTACAGAAGTATGCTTCTTCGTCTTTTCTGAGACTCACAACAATATTGCCAGGCACAAGATATCAAATCTACACTGTCATCAGCCCAAGGATCTGAGAAGAGTTGGGAAGATTTAAGATCTTTTAAGGTCTAAGAAAAGATCAAGGCTTCGTGTGTAGGGAGATTTCCTAAGGAATGACTCTCCTTGTTCAGAAAAAGAGTTGGGGTTAACAACTTTGAAGTCATTTTCAGCATTAGCCAGAAGAAGGCAAATAATATGCTTAGCAAGGATATGCTTTTCTCCATATGTAGAATCCAGGCAGGGTACACTCTTAGGAAATCTAGCTTTTTCCTCCCAGCAACATTGCCTTGGTATGACAAGATGTGATTGTTCTGTGCCTCTTTCTGTTTCCTATATAACTTCTTTAGATTCTGCAGAAAGGGCAATGCATTTTTAAACACAGATTTGCAGTTCTAAATTCAGGTAGAGCCGATGAGCAGGCATAATACATGGTAGGTTGATGTTAAATTAAACATCTGAGGCTTTAGGCATTTTCCTGCGTCATTCTCAGAATTACACAGCATGTTTGGCCAAAATGCTCCTCTGCACTACAATAGCGATGTCCCACCTCACTCTCAGCATTTCTGAAGGGCCCGGGTTTTCCAATGACTCGGAAGCTACGAAGGGGGCCACGTTTCCATTTAGATATTTACAGTTTCCACTTAGGTGCTTGCATAAACAGAACTTGCATCAGTGAGCAGCAGCTTGTCTTTTAAGTACACAATCCTTTCATAAATGTAGAAACTTGTGGTGATACTTTGGTCCTGCTTAGATGGTTGGGGGGTTCTGAATGTGGGAGCCCTGAGGTGTCTCATGCAGCAGGTAGGCCCTTTGTTCCTGTATGTTACCTGCTGCTCAGTGTAGGCAGTGAAGAGCCCCAGCACTTTCCAAAGAACATAGAAAATGTGTAAGTTTTCCTTCTTTTCTTCCACTGCTTGCAACTGATACAATGATTTTCAGCTTGTTTGACAGTTTCCATTCCATAGGTAGAATTAGCTCAGATACAGGGTAGATGAAGTGCATCAGTATGAGTAAGTATCTTCAGATATCTATTCTTCTGCATTTTTAACTACACATTATTCAAAATCAGTAATAAGTAGCAAACATGATTTTTCTTTGTAGTTAATATCTGGCACGACTTTGACTTGAACCTTAGAAGTTAAATAAATAAATATTTTAAATATTTTTTAATATTATATATATAACATATATATAACAAAGTGCAATAATTTTATTTTATTTATATTATAACAAATATTAAATAAATATTTTTTAAAAAATAAGTTAAATAAACATCCCCTCTCCTCCCCTCTCCTCTCCTTCCCTCCTCTCCCCTCCTCTCCTCCAGCTCTTCTGAAAATTGCCATTTGCAATTTCCTAAAACAAACAAAGCTAGCATTTTGTTGGCTATGTGCATGTGTGAATGGGGTTTCACCTGCTGGTATCTGATTATACAATTACCTGTTAACTCTAACAGCTCTGCTTCTCATTGTGATCTGCCTTTGGAGATACGCAGCCAGCAAACACCTGATTACTTCAGCGGTGGTCTTTTGGAGCCTTCAGAATCAGGCCCCTTCACCATCTGTTTCAGAGTAATAGAATATAGTGAATTAGTAAAAAGAAGTCACAGAAATTCAGGAATCAACATAGAAAAAAACGCAAAGGATCCATATGCAAATTTAAACATCAAAACTACTTTGTATGAAAAGCAGCATTATAGTTTGTACAGTAGTAGAAAATTATCAATGGGTTTATCTTTCTATATTCAAATACACAGTTTCTTGGAAGCAGTTCAGAGATAGAGAAGCCAGACTGAACTAACTAATTGGATGAAATGTTTAAGTGTTTGGAACACTTAATCTCTTGGTTTTGGCTTGTTCTAAACTCAGAATGTGACAGCATTTGTTTTTCTTAACTTACAAAAAATGTTATCACAAACTGTTAAGAAGTTAAACAATATAGCACAACTTCGGGTTGGTTTTTGGTTTTTTTTTTTTTCGGAGGGGGTTGAATACTTGCTTGTTTCGGGGAAGAAAACCTGTTCTTTATACAAGAGCTCCCAACAGAGACTGCATCTAAAACACTTAACATTCCAAAGTATAATAACACATATAAACTCTGTTGGGTGAGGCTTTCTGGGTGAGGCTTAACTAGCTATACAAGATCTAGGATTAATAACAATAAAAAGTTGTTGAAATTGTCACAGAGTGTTTAAAGACCTTCCCAAATCACTTACCATCTGCTGTTCCCCAAGGATATGCAGGAGATACTTAAAATACTAAGATATGTAACATTTGTGGAAGAGGCAGACTGATGCAGAAGTTATTTCTGATTCCTTTAGCACCTCATCTGTAGCTTAGAACTCCCTATACTCGCAGTGTAATAAAGAAACAGTCGCATGTAACATACTGAAGTTAGTTTCAGACTGCATTTAGTAGCCTATGATTTTGAAAGGGTCTATTTTTTAAAAAGATATTTCCTTTATCCAAATAAGGGAGCCCCAGCAGTGGAAGTCAACAATGCTGCCAAAATATGTGGTCATGTCTACAGTAAGAAGTGCATCAATTCAGGGCAGTTCCAGGACAGCCTCCTCTTGCAGTTTTCCATCGTCCTTTAGGGAAAAGGGATGACAACAGTGGGAAAAAAAAAAAAAAAATGCAACTCCCTAGACTTGCAAATGCAGCCTGCGATGTCAGACAGCGTATAAACCCAAACTGGTAGACAGAACTCAGCAGGTGTCAAAGTTACTTGTTAGTATCCTTTACATAGAGCAAGGTAGATCAATCCCAGGAAAAGTGCTGCAACGCCTCAGGGAAGGAAGCCTCCTCCAAATCTATTTAAGATCTGTTACCTGTTAGGATGAATCCTGTTCTTCATCCTGCACCTGCAATCCATGGTCTCCTCTGAAGTGCAGGAGGAAAAGAAGGGTGGTAGCAAAACCCTGTCACCTCCTTCCTCAGCTCTTCTCAAGCGATTTAATCACTCCAAAAAAGGGATGGGAGCAGAATACAGTCATCAGCATTTGAATATGCTATGTGAGGAGCTGTGGAAAAAAAGATTCACCTTCTTGTTGACCTGTAAATGACCATTTATGATGCAGAGTTCAGTATTTTAGCACGGTGCATTTACCCCCTACTGGAAGATGGAGTGGCATGGGAAATGCTCTGTTGATATAGGAGCTGTCAGGCGGTTACACATTCCAGCCCCAGAAACCATTTTCTGCTGCAGTAGAATGGCACTCTCTGACATGGCTGAAGTACTTGTTTGCGTATTTTGGTGCTTTTTCCCCCTTCATTAAAACACCATGCTAGCATAGAACCAGTGCATTTTTTGTTACTCTTTCCTGAGGTTTGGTATTTATTCCAAAACAAATAATGGCAATTCCTACATTCTGCATAATGTTTTAGGAATAAAACTTTTGGAGTTTATGAAGTATTTCTTATTACTCTTATCTGAAAATAAAAAGAAGCAGTCTTATTTGTCTCTTCAGGAACTTTTCAGTACTATGAGCTTTTGCTCATGGTGCTCTCACCCTTAGATTAATTGCAATAAAAATCAAAATAGGCTTTCTCCCTCTAAATTAGATTGTCATCCACAGACCTCTTCTGCAGTACCAAACATTGGCTTCTATTCACCTGCTCCTATGGCCCTATTTTAGAGCAAAATCCAGTCTTTTGTGACAGACGATCTAACAGGTAGATTTATAACAGTAGGCAATGAATTCCAAAGGCTTGCTTAAAAAAAAAAAATCCACAAGCAATTTCATACAATTGTTTGATTTGCACTGTTTGGATACTGGTAAATTGTCATCTGATTATCTTTCCAAAGCACTATGTTACTGAAATTTTAATACAGTATCTGTTGTTTTACTTGCATCCAAACCTGGTGCCTAGCTCCTGCATCACTTCAAACACTTAAGTCCCCAGGTCAAAAATATTTCTGAGCTAGTATCATTTGGTGTTTGGAATAGAGCATCGAACATGTTGTAGACAACAATTTGTCAGGGCATCACCGTCACTGCAATTCTCAGTGTGAAACACTACTTATTTCACATCAGGTGATAAATTGCAGGTTGGAGCCACATGCCACTTTTACTGTGCCAACCTGAACGCTAGCAACCTGAAGCAATTTGGTTTCTAAAGACCTGCTCTAAGACTTTATTTTCACAGATTGAAAGGCAAAAGGCACCATTTTGATCACGTATGCTGACTTACTGTGTAAGGCCATAGGACTTCCTGAACTGATGCAAACTATGGCCTTATCAATTTTATCCTCTGACAAACTTAAGTAGATTTGATTCCCCAAGTCTTTGCTTAACTATTCATTTGGCTCTTCTCAGAGCCTTCTCTAGTTTGGCATCCTGCATGAATTACAGATGCAAGAAAACAATCAGGAATATTGCACCTGTGCTCAATACACTGGTAATACCAGCTATTCATCACTAGTTAGTTTTCATTTTTTACACATCCAATGGTTGTACAAAACCTTTCAGCCGCTGTATCACTGGCTCATAGTACCAACCATAACCTACAAATCTTTTCCAGAGTGTCTGTTTCCTAGGTAGAGTCTTCTGCCCCATAATATGAGTTGTGTTTCTTTGGAGTTACAGGTAGGGACACAAATGATTTAACAAAATATACACTGTCCATTTCCACATACCCGGCTTAGCAAAAAGTCCAGATCATTCTCTATTATTCAGAATGATCACACTCTATTGGTATATAAATCGAATCAGTATCATCCTCAGCATTTTGGGGTTATCTGGATGTTTTTATTGAATGACCAAGTTCCTTCCTGACATGTTAACTTTGGGTAGATAGAGTAGCAGCCATTTTGAAGGGTTGTTCCTCTTTTCATCATGTATTCCTTCCTTCTCTACAGAAAATGGATCAATTTTCCACAAAAGCAAAAGTATTTACCTTATTTCTTGTCAGCTTTCTATAGCCATAATCTGGTTTCATTTGCTTACAGCACAGGAAGATTTGTTCATGAGGCTAGCTTAACCTTTTTCCTCACGCATTCTCCAGAAATCCCCAAAGTTATTTGTAAGCTCTAAGGTATTCTGTGCACCATTGTCTTCTGACAGAGTTATTGAAAACCAAAATGTTTTAGTGACATAAACCATCCAGTTTCAGCAATTTTTTCCATTTTATTCCAACTTCCTCTCTCCCAAACCTGAATTCACTTTCATACATCAGTCTGAGGTACAGGGGAGCAGACCACACACAATTCCTCAAGTTAAAAGGTTACATAAACAATCCACTTTTTCGAAAATTTGGTCCATGACAACTACTCATGATCCCAACTATTCTTTCCTGCCACAACAATTTGACCAATTTTTGCAGAGTTAATTTCATCAGCAGTTGGGTGAAAGCAGAATCAGACCCAAAATCTCTCATGAGCCTAGGCTGTCTTTGTGGAAGGCAGGCAACTGTTGTATGGAAAAATTGCCAGCACAGAATATCTTCTTTAAATCTAACATATACAGTGTATGCCTAGTAAAAACATTTACATTCACCAGTGGCACGCACAGATAACCAAACAACTTTTCTCCTTCCTAGTAATGATGAGAGAACAGCCCGCGTGCTCGAAAGGAAAAGCAACTTGAAAAGTTTAGGCAGTCTTAAATATCCTCTCCTTTGGCACCAAGAAACACATCACATCTCAGTGTTAAAGTGCATCAGTAAAATAAAATAGAAATCCTGTTATTGCTTTGCGTTCTGTGTGAAACGGAAGCAGTAACCAACTAAAATGCACATTATACCCTGACAATTTGAAGCAGACCACTATGAAATTCAGCAGGTGCACACTGGACTTAGTGGAACAGTGTGTGGAAAAAACTGCTCTCTCCTTTTTAGAGTAACAGCAATAATGCCACACCAGTGATCCAGAGATGATTCAGTGAAGAACAAGCTCTGAACCAGACACTTGGTCAGCAGCTTAGCCGTAAAGCAAATCTACCTCCCTCTCTACTGACTGATACTCACTTATCCAGTATTTTGTTTCACGAACAAGTAATTGAAGTGTGAGGTATTTTAAAATATCATAGTTCAAAAGCTCACCTCCCTTTGCATTTAGGACAGCTGTTCCTTTTGGACTGCATTCTTCTTGCCTCAAGCAAGGTCCTCCCACCTAGGAAGAGTCAGCAAATACCACTGAGATGGCATTTGAACAGACTAATGCTGCAGGTGCATCAGTTTCTGTAAAATGTTGACATAAATGAGGACAGGAAAGCCAGCAATTGGTAGAACTGAATAGAAATGTGTTTCAGATGGAAAACAAATAAGACAAATGTTAACAGCTTAATCCCATGGCCCTTGAAGCCTATTGATAAGGAGTGGATCAGATGCAATCTTCTGAACTACCATTTCAGAAGTCAGAAAAGTTCAGTCCTACTGGTGGGGAAGTAATTGGAACCTGATGAGAAAGTCAGCCCTTATCTGAGATGTAAAAAGTCAAGTCCAGCTGTGATGAGTCCTAGCTTGCGTTCATTTTTGTGTGTATATCCATGTAAATCTCTTACCATATTTCATTCCATTTTACCACAGGCTAAAACTCATTGTAAAAACCCAGATAATGTTTTTATTTAAAGACTTTCATTCAACCTGTTGATACTCAGGAATTAAGCATACATCTCCATATTACTAAGAATTTTCCTCTTCACCTTCTCTCACAAAGTTTTGAAGTAGAAGTCTTACAAGATGAAAAAACCTGTTTTTTGAAAATTGAAAGATGAACATATTACAGCCACAAGATGTCACTGAGGCTAAAAAATCACTAGGAGGCAAAGTGGGCTAGACATAGTGCAAGGAAAATAACTAGTTCTAAAACATGGTGTACAGAAAGTATCAGGGAGAGGCTACATGTGTCAGCCTCCAGCTGTCTGATGAGGTCTAGGCAGAAACATGCACTGTCTTGGCACACAGTCGACTAAATTCTAGCATGCATGGCCGCAGTCTGTCCAACACCTGACAAATGGAGCCTCAGCCAAGCAGGCTACTGGTTTTGCCTCGTATGGCCGCTGCTGAGTAAATAGTTAAAAACAAGGACCAGGAAAGATGAGCTTAGCAGTAGCTTTTCCTAGGGCTCCACAGATTTGTATTCCAGTAACTCTGAAGACTTAACTCCTACCCTGGAGAAAGTATACAGTGGACCAGGCTTCCTCCTCCTCTGCTACAGGAGTCCTATGGGTCAGGACAAGAACTCACAGTACGAAGGAAGATGAGAACTCTCTTCCCAATCCCACTTATGCCTTTTTTCAAATAGAGTAGGAGATACCCATGAGCAGCATCTAAGCTGTTGACACCACTTCTGACAATCTGCAGCCTGTTCTGTAACTCACCAGGGCCTCCCTGAGGGATGGATAGCTGCTGTCCAGGCTGCAGAGCCTGCTGCTCTCATGAGCACTACAGAACTGGACTGCTAGATGCGTGTATAAATGCTTCACAAACTTTTTTCCTTTCTTGACTAGGGAAAAAAAAGAAAAGATATTTCTAGAATATATGTTCCTTTTAAGACTTATACTTTACAAACTATACTCTGCCCTAACAATCTTTTCCAGGCACTTCAGTTACATACTGTGTTGAATTTTGCCTTTTGCCTTAGAATTTCTCAAGATATCTTTGATGTTATGCAAATACGGGCATCAACAGTTACTCCAAAATTGCTCTGCAGGTGATTTTTGTTCATCCGTGTGTAACAAAGAGGAGAGGAAAAGTGAAGAGCAGAACATGAGGAATACACAGTCCAATATAGCTTTTAGCTACTACCTGTTATGAAACTAGATTTTTTAATAAAGGTTAAGAGCTACTGATAGGCAAATCTGATTACTGATTTATCATCTTGATTAACATTAAAGTAAATTTTATGTCTTTTATAAAACACTTCAAGCTTTGGAAAACCCAGTGCATCAAAAATCTATGAGAAATTAAACATTTGTTAAAAAAAAAAAAAAAGAAAGAACCTCCAGTGTTTATGGTAAATATATCCTGGTTACCTTGGCGCAAATCACAGCTGACTGCAGACTAAAATCATGCTTCCAAGAACTCCCAGATTTTAGTGATTTGCATTCAGTTTTACTGGACCTGGACATAGGTGCTAGCATCTATCAAAATATAAACCCAAATTACCCAGTTTAGGGAAGGTGTGGCTTTAGAGCTGCATTTTGCAGGTTCTATCCTTTTTTCCAGCTTGCAGTTAAAAAATGAGAGAAAGAATAGCTAACTACAAGAAGTCTTCACACATCACTAATAAAAGAAAATTGCTGCCAGTTTTCAGAGATCTATTCTGAGCCAGTTTGAGCCTAAAAGGATTCACGTTACAAAAGGTGTCTCTGCCACTGTTGAAGAGTCTCAATAAAAATGCCAAGGAATCGGTACACTGAGGAGCAGCAGTGTTCTCCTCTTTCTTTACTTTCCAGGCCAAAGTGAAAATACATTGTGGGGCACCATGGCACTACCTATTCTTGATCTGCAGATTGTGATATAGAACATCCCACAAACACAGACATTTGCACACTGTTTAAAATAGCTGTTCGTAAAAGCATAGGTCTGATTTATGCCAACTACTTTGCCTCCTGAAAAAAAAATTATGAAGAACAATGCTGTAAAGAACAC
>NW_009259860.1:1232209-1238574 GCF_000687185.1 Egretta garzetta
GAAAATCAGATTCCGAAATGGAAATCCCTAATTTTGTTACATATAATCTTTATTTAATGAACTGTATGTATGTTTTGAATACTGCTTCACAAAAGAATTAAAAACTCTTGAAACCTGTTCAAAATTTCAAACCAAAATAAATTTATTTGATTAGACTTTAAAGAAATCCAGTAATTACAACTTATCATCTTTCTGTGAGGTAGTATCTACACAGCTATCTACTCTTTAATCATGCCTGTCTGGATGACATAAGGACAAGAAAGACATTGCATTGCTGGAACATGTCCAGAGGAGAACAACCAAGCTGGTGAGGGGGCTGGAGCACAAGTCTTATTGAGGAGCAGCTGAGGGAACTGGGGTTGTTCAGCCTGGAGAAGAGGAGGCTGAGGGGAGACCTTATCGCCCTCTACAACTACCTGACAGGAGGCTGTAGTGAGGTGGGGGTCGGCCTCTTCTCCCTGGTAACGGGTGATAGGACGAGGGGAAATGGTCTGAAGTTGTGCCAGGGCAGGTTTAGGTTAGACATTAGGAATAATTTCTTCACAGAAAGGGTTGTCAGGCTCTGGAATGGGCTGCCCAGGGAAGTTGTTGCGTCCCCGTCCCTGGAGGTATTTAAAAGAAGGTTAGATGAGGTGCTTAGGGACATGGCTTAGTGGTGGGATAACAGTGTTAGGTTAACGGTTGGACTTGATGATCTTAAAGGTCTTTTCCAGAATAAACAGTTCTATGATTCTATATAGAGTTAGGCTGCATCATAATGCAATTGCAAGTTTCTTAAATGAGAGTTTTAACCAGTTCTTCACTAGAAATTAGAGAAGTGTCATCACCCTTGCATTCTACATGACATTAATTCCTTTAACAACAGAAAGTGTTATCCAACATTAAAAAGCTGATACATACTATAATGCTGATTTCTGCATAAGAGTATTTTTTGTTGGTTTTGTATTGTTTTGTTTATATAGCAGCAAACTGCTTTCTGATTTGAACCGTAAAGTAAAGCATGGATACTGCTAGTATTTTGTTTTATATAAGAAATACCTTCTGCTGGAGAAAGAAAGTAGCCTTTTGCTTCTTGATTAAGATAATTTGTTCATAGTGCCAGTCTCTTTAATGTGGACATTTGCCCATTTGGAACAAGATTTGCACCAGGAATCCATGTCATAAGAGCATTAAGGTTAACGTGAATAACCAAAGGCATGTGAACATTTCAGCCTTAACCACAATTATAAATTAGCTCCTTTGCTTTTAGAAACAACCTGTGGACTTCCAAAATGCCCACATCAGACTTCCTTTGTGAAGCAAGAGTGAATATGGACCTTACATAGGGAAAATAGGAACTCTGCCTTCTTTAGGCAGAAAGAAAAAATTGCACGTGTTCAGTAACTCCACACGTACCCACACCCCCCCACACACCCCAATTAAAACTCTTGGATGAGAAGTAGAAGTGTTATATACTAAATTTAGGGCACTTTCACACAGTTTAGCAATAAGACAATGAATGATTTGGTCTTTTTGCTTTCCTCTGTTCTTAGTGTTACCACTTCCAACCTACAATGCTGCCATCTAACTGCTGCTATCCAACAAAAATTGCCAAAGAGGATTAGTGAGAGTTGCCTTTGGAAAGCAAGTTCTTTCTAGAGGTGGAATTGGATGATGCTTTGCAGTTTCCTATTCACAAGTAGAAACCTGCAACTTCATGTACAAAAAATACATAAAAGCCGTGGACAATTTATTGACACATGCAATGGATCTGCAAGTTACCCTGTAAAATTATGTGTATCAGCACAAGATATACATAAAATATATATATCTATATAAATATATAAACCTTTGTGTGTGAATACATTGCTAGCTGGACAATGAACCTTATTTGCAAAATTCTGTTAGCTTTGCAAATTAAAATTGTTTTACAGAAAAACTACCCCAGAGAATTTACATTTATTCACAAAAGCTAACATATGGTTAAAGCAAGTGTTTCACACTTCTCTACAATGGAACTACCATCCACTTTAAATGAATTCCATATTTTACTGGTGAGGAGATGAGAACAGAGTTTGCTTGGAGGGTTAACATAGATAGATAGAGTCTTTGTGACTCTACCTGTTTGTGCAGCATTCCACACTTTTGTAAGAAAGGGTACGAATATTGCAAAAGGTGCATAACTTCTTCCTGAACTGATCCCTTCAGGGCTAAATCCAAATTAGCATTCAGACTGAGTGAATCAAGAAAGACATGTTTAATTATATTGCCAAGCAATATTAACTTCAAAATATATTAAAAGCCTACAGCCCATCAGTCTAAATGAAAATAATTTGAAAGCCTCAGTTGTCTTTTTCTCTTTGGGCTTTATCAATTATGGCTAACTGATTTGCCAGAAATTGCATTTTGTACATGTAAGGGAACAAAAAGTGTCTTACATGTTTGAGCTGTATTGGGTATTACATATTCACCAATATTCATTTGGTAACCCAGGAATTTGAATTTCTTACAGAAAAATATCTTACTAAGATTTTTCCAACAGTAAAAAATGGGAAGAAAGGGAAAAAATGCAGTCAGTCCTGTTTATTCCTGAAGTGTTTTCCAGATAAAACTCATGTTGTACAACAGTGTTTTCCAGATACAACTCAAACACAGAACACAAGATTTCAAACTATCACAGCAATAGTCATTTTTAGTTAATTTTCTTCAAAGCTAGGCTCGTGGAGGAAGAAAAAAAGACTATAGATATGATAGTTAAATATCAACCTTTTTTTTTTTTTTTTTTGGTGATATAGTATTCAACAGTTTCACTCCAGAAAATTTCAGAAATATTTCACCACTGATATAGTACCAGGAAGCTAAACTATTTGAATACACTACTCTGACTTCAGACTCTATGTCTGAAATATCAGACGACCATGTTTGGATCTGTTCAGCCTGGAATACATTAGCAATTCACAGCTGCACAGTAGGTCATTTTTAAACAGCTTGGGACAGTTTTAAGAGAATAGTGTCCACCGTTACAAAAAAGTTTAACATGAACAATCTCTCTTCGATAGTCTTAGAAGAGACTAAGTAGGAACAGAAGCCAAGATATGCTGGTTTGAGGATGCTGGTGTGTGTAGATCAGATTTGGTTTAAGAACTGTGTGATTGTAGGCACTGCTTCTACCCATTCCTCTGTGAATGTGGTATCTTCCAGTGCTGTTGAAGTGGCACTTGCCATTAATGGTATTCAGTATTCTTGATTTAAGTCTGGCTGTTCATATTATGATGAGAAAAACTTGACTCAATAAACTCATAACCTTCCTTCCTAAGCAGAAAAAGAGCAGGTAATAAGATAAGCATTTGTTAATAGTGCCTTGGAAATAATCAGATGCTGTAAAAAAAAAAAAAAAAAAGTGTGAAAAATGCATTCATATGGACCAAACCAAAATATTGTTTTAGGAACTGTTCTTCCATTAGTAATTTTCAGCACGCTTTGCAAACAGAATTATAAAGATCTCTGTTTCGCAGGTCGGGAAAGAAAGGCACACAGAGATATGGTAGCTTGCTTATAAGGTGGAAACTTTCACAAATAATAGGGTTAGGGGAGATAAACTCCAGCCAGTGTAAAATGGAGCATTGCTACCTGTAAGACCAGATCTGTCTGTTGCAAAGCTACAATAGTTTTACCTCCGGAGGGCCTGGATTCTATTTTTAAAAGCTTGGAAAAGTAGTTATAGAACACAGTAAACTAGTTAAAATTTTTATTTTGTTTTGTTTTCAGCAGGAAAAAAAAAATAATTACTTTTAAGCCACATTGTAAGTATGTTTCAGCTGTGATAGGCATTCTTCCAAGGTATAAGTACGTTTTCCCAGACAAATAATTCTTCCATAATGAGTAGTCAAGTGGGACTGGAACTACCTTCATCTAAGGCACAACTAAGATTTCAGTACCTGTGTGTGATACAGAAAGCCAGAACCTAGTCAAAAATGAAGACCTGTGATGCATAATGAACATTCAGATATGAATTGTATCTCCCCCTTATAGTGTCATCAGTAGTAAGTTATCCATAGAGGTCAGAATGAAGAATTAACTTCATTGCTGTCCTGGTTTCAGCTGGGATAGAGTTAATTTTCTTCATAGAAGCTAGCATAGTGCTGTGTTTTGGATTCTCGAGGACGTTTTGAGCTTCTCCTGCTCAGCCAGGTGCATAACAAGCTGGGAGTACAGCACAGTTAGGACAGCTGACCCAAACTGTCCAAAGAGCTATTCCATACCATATAACGTCATGCTCGGGGGGAGTTAGTCGGTCAGTCGGTTGCGGGGAGACTGATCGCTGCTTGGGGAGTGATCGCGGCTTGGGACAGGCTGGGCATCGGTCAGCGGGTGGTGAGCAATTGCATTGTGCATTATTTGTTTTATATATTCTGTATACTCTGTTATCATTCTCATTATTACTATTATTAATATTTTCTCTTATTAAACTGTCTTTATCTCAGCCCTTGGCTCTAACCTTTTATTTTCTTCCCGATTCTCTCCCCCATCCCACTGAGGGAGGCGGGGAGTGAGCGAGCGGCTGCATGATGCTTAGTTGCCAGCCGGGTTAAACCATGACAATTGTCTAAATAGGTGACTGTCTGCTAGACTCATACTGAAGGCTGCTATGTGTTATGGGCAAGCTTACAGCCATTTTATGAGCTCTATGACAAGAAAGATGTTCTTGTTATAAGAGGTTCTGGATGGGATTTTCTATTATATATATGGCTTTTACCCTACCTTAGGTGGGATTATAAATTCACGTATATTAAACTGCTTGCATAGAGAAAAGCGGGTTCTGTTGTTTGCTTTTTCTAGTAAACAGCGAACACTTTCATTTTTAGCTTTTGGGCCAAAGAATGTATCTTTTATGGACATAAGTAGTATTGCCTTAATGCCTTGAAAAAGACTCACCACAGATTTAAAGATATATATATCATCTTAGAGTTTCCTATGAGAATTTTTGAATAGCCACCTATTTTTCCAGGATTTTAAAGTCCTAAAGTAGTACCCTTTTCCTGCAGTCTATCTTATGAGCAAGTGTTGTATTATAGACAAACATTTCAGGCAGAATGGAGTACACTTAAGCTCTGATTGTGCTGAAAACAGTCTTACCAATTCCAATTATTTGTTACAAGCTAAATGGGTTTTCAGTTTTGATGGGATGAAAATTACAGCAAAACTAGAACAAATTACTTAGTTCATTTAGAGTAGTTACAGCAGAAGGGACATAGAGGACAACCTGTCCAGTGTAGGGCTTAGATATGCTTGTGGTAAACCTTGCAGTACTGCTTTTTGTATTGTATCATCTGCTGTAGAATTAAGCAAGGCCTAAAGTCCCTCAGGTTTAAAAAAAATAAATATCATGGAATAGACTACTTCTTCCTCTTGTTCACAAAACATTCATGTTTTGATCTACCAACCACAACAACTGTATTTGTTGGAAACAATGAAGAGTGGCTTGCCTGTAAGTTAAATTTAGGAAGGGAAAGGTAGATGATGAACTACAGGTAGCAGAGATTGATACAGATATTGATAATTTGGGGTATTAAAATAGTTGTTTGATATAAAATAAGTTATATGTCATTCAGCCTAAGAACTCTTCCTGTGTATTCAACAGCAGCTTTAAGCTTAAATTGTGTGTTGCATAAGATCTCTCAAACTAACATTTATCGAATAGTTTCCTAGTGTTTACATTTTTTATATGTAGTTGCCTGAATGCCCATTATGTATTAATTCTCTTAGGACAGATGTCATTTTGGGTTCTGTCTAGTGGTTGAAGAGCAGTCAATTAATGCGTCTAAACCAAGGAATAAAGCTCCTAGATCCACATACACACTGTGGCCACTTCCCATGCTGCTAAGACCAGCATGTATATCATCCCCCTGCTTGCCCTCATTTCCCTTAGAAAGAAGGCTACAGGGTTGGGTGCAGACGGTCTGTTTTGCACTTCCAGAGGCTCAGGGGAACAGACCTGTGAAGCACACCACCAATGCAGTAGAGAAATAGGAACAAGAATTGCCAGTCCCCTATATGAAAACAGTACATGTTAACAATGAAATTGAAAAAAACATAACTGTGCCAGAAAAATTCCTTTTTGGTCAGGCTTTCCTTTTGGTCAGTGTTTTTTGAGGTTTTTTTTCCCCCTCTTTATGATCAATCACAAATGAGTGCTATTATGCTATGATTGGGGAAAAAAAAGCACACAAAACTTGCTTCAGTTCGAAGTGTGAATTCTAAACTCCTAACCTTAAGCTTTGGATTCAAGCTTACTGGTTTCAGAAGTAGATGAGAGTGCACCAAATGAAGACATTTTCCTGGATCAGGGTCTCAATTCTTTTAATTTTCCATTGTAGTGTCCCCTC
>NW_009259860.1:1238607-1241292 GCF_000687185.1 Egretta garzetta
TCCCTACTGAAAGCCCCAAAGAGCATCTTTGGCAACCAGAATATCAGGCATACATGAGAAGTAGGCACAAACCTACTTGCACTGAGGCATCCTATAGGGGAATGTTGGCTTTTTATAGGAAAAATGAAATAAAAAAGGAAGAAACAGAGAGAAAGAAATATCAGAAATAGTGTGGCCAGCAGGAGTAAGGAAGTGATCATCCCCCTGTATTCAGCGCTGGCGATGCCACACCTTGAATACTGTGTTCAGTTTGGGGCCCCTCACTACAAGAAGGACATTGAGGTGCTGGAGGGTGTCCAGAGGAGAGCAACAAAGCTGATGAGGGGTCTGGAGCACAAGTCTTATGAGGGGCAGCTGAGGGAACTGGGGTTGTTTAGCCTGGAGAAGAGGAGGCTGAGGGGAGACCTTATCACTCTCCATAACTACCTGAAAGGAGGCTGTAGTAAGGTGGGGGTCGGTCTCTTCTCCCGAGTAACAAGTGATAGAACAAGAAGAAATGGCCTCAAGTTGCACCAGGGGATGTTTAGATTGGATACTAGGAAAATTTTTTTCAATGAAAGGGTTGTTAAGCATTGGAATGGGCTACCCAGGGAAGTGGTTGAGTCCCGTCCCTGTAGGTATTTAAAAGATGGGTAGATGCGGCACTTAGGGACATGGTTTAGTGGTGGACTTGGCAGTGTTAGGTTAACGGTTGGACCTGATGATCTTAAAGGTCTTTTCCAACCTAAATGATTCTATGATTCTAAGGAAGGAAGGAAAGAAGGAAGGAAGGAAGAGGGAGACAGAGAGGCAGGAAGAGAGGGAAGGAGAAAGGGATGAAAAAAAAAATATCGTCTGCTGTGTTTTCAGTGGTTTGGAAATCAGCTTTACAATAGCAGAAAAAGGGAACAAAGTGCCCTCGAAGGTTGTCATGGCTGGTGTTGCAGGCTGTTTTAAAAGCATGTGTTGTACAGCAAAGAGCATTCAAGCCCCACCAGTGGAAAAAAAAAGCTACCATATTTAAACATTTGAAGTGTGTGCGGAGTATTTAGGAGCCTCACAGAGGAGATGAGGAATAACAAAGTAAAACTTTAACTTGCTTTAAGAGCATATCCTGAGCACTAGCTGCAGAACATGCTCACATACCTTGCTCGTGTATGCAATTTCAGAGAAATGTTGACGGTGAAAAGTGACCATCTACCAGAAAAAATGACTGTGAAGTGGTTGACAACCTCAGCTGTAGCCATTTCCCATTTACTTAGCATTATAAACATATCAAAAGATTTCAACTATTTCCTGTGCTTCATGGTATGGCCTCCCACACCCGAACTACTTTACATCATCCTGCTAGAATGTCCTATGGGGAATATCCACTATTCAACGAGGAACAGTTTTATTTAAGCACAACTGCACGGGGCTTTTTTAGGAAGTGTCTCCCTGCATTCCGTTTGCATTCAGATGTTCTTTAAAGCTGCTGTACTTAATTTCTTCCCCATTTATAGTGTGATTTTCAAATGTACAGAAATACCTGCTGCTTTTGTTGTAAGTAGCTTGGCTAGCCCAACGTCTCTGATAATCAACTAATTAATTCACCCCTGTTTCACTGATGTTACTTTTTTAATCTCTCCCATTACTTTGGTACACAGAATTAAAGCACAATATTGATTGCCTGGAAGACAGAATTTACTATAGGGCTATCTTTGTAGTAGCACACGAGTTAAGCTGGGGGTTTGAAGGCTGGGGTTTAAATTTGCCAGGTCCTATAGCACTTTAAGGTCTGTTCGGAGCCTGATTTTAGAACAGCAGATGGCACAGTGTAGGACTTGCCACAATATTTATGTTCCCCCTCAGTGTTGCAGTCCCCATTCTCCAGCATTTTAGGGAAGTCGAGAAACCAGTCAGTCATGTCAAGTGGTTGCAAGATTTAGTAAAATAGATTCTCCATATGTTAACAAGTAGTTTGGTGCCTTCATCTCCCAGAATCAGAAAGCATGGGCAACATGTGCCTTCAAAGTAAATGCCGTTGGCTAGCACAAATGCAGGAAGTAAAGTCATCATGATTAAATAGTAAACTATAAGGTTAACAGAAGCATCCATAAGAAATCTAGCAGGGGATATAAAAATTTAATAAATGAGAAAAATCAGATTGACTATAACCAAAATGAAACATCCATGGGTCAAAAATTTCATACATGCACGCCTGGGTGGTGAAACAATAGAATCAAAAAATCTGAGAGGAAATTCCAGGTGGGGTCATCAGGTTTTCAATGTTTGTGTTAACTCTCACATAATAGATGGGGTTTGTTAGCTTTTATTAACTCAAAGACTAATTTTGAAAGACTGACTAACGTATATCATTGCTCTCCCAAGCTGTATTCCTGACAGTATCTCAAATGAAAAAAAAAAAAAAAAAGCTGGACATGTATTTTGGAATATTTATTTGGATGCCATTGTTTTGGAAAAGGAACGTACCAGTTTTCCTACTCCTCTGACAATAGCCATATAGCATATTTTTTAGGAAAAGATTCCTCTCTCAAACTGTACACAATAATTATGGGTTTCTGTTTTCTCAGAATTTCAAAAAGCCTTTGTTTATCCCTGGGACGCTTATACAGTGAGAACAACGGAATCTACTTAGAAAACAACCCAAAAGGTGGACAAAAGGTGGGTTGAGTATGCATAGCCACTCACAACACATCATGTGTA
>NW_009259860.1:1241558-1254781 GCF_000687185.1 Egretta garzetta
GGAGAGGAGAGGAGAGGAGTGTCAGTGGTTTGTACTGGAGCATTGCTAATCCTCAGGGACTGTGGTTATTGCTGATCTGCAGAGTGTGCGAGCACAGGGGCAATATCCTTGCATGTTCCCTCTCTGGCACAATTTGCATGGGTTGCGACCCAGCCCAAAGTGATTTTACTTCTCTCCCATTTCCCCATTCTTAATAGAACCATGCTATCAGAAATTTTCTTTTTTTTGTTAGACAGAATCCAATCCACTGCCACCGTGGCCACAATAACTTCATTTGTTGTTAGGAGGATGGTAGGGGCGAGGAAAGGGTGAGAAAGAGAGAGAGGAGACCTGCATGCTTGATGTTGAAGAAAAGCCTGTTTGTGCTTAACGCATTGGAGAAATTGTTCAAGAACAGTTCATCCATGTGAAAAATATAACCCCTACATGGCTGCCAAGCTCAGTAAGGCCTAGTATGATCAGCTATGTAAGTGCCAGTCCTAAAACTTGAAGCTGCCTGGGGGCAGTTTCAACCACTACACCCCATTTTTTTAAGGCTGTAGCACATTTGAGAGACATGTTGCTTGCTTGTTTGGGTCAACTCCTTTCCTTTTTTCCTTTTTCTTTATGCTTGTTGCAAACTTACAAAAACAAAGAACAAGAGAAATTACTACAAAAAAAAAAAAAAAAAAAAAGGTGAGGATATCTGTGCATCTGGCAAGTTCCAGAAAATCAACACCTAATTCAGGGAGCTGGAATACAGACACCACGTAGCGTAAAGGGACCCAACAGTACCGGAACAGTTACAGGAAAATCATGTGTTTTCATACATTTTATGGCACCTTCAGTTAAACACAGTTTTCATACTGTACTAGGATTGGCTGATGGCCATGTCTTGACACCGTCATACCCACATGTTCTCAGGCAGCCCTGTGACTGGCTGCCTGTGTGCTTTGGGCCAGGAAGAGCTCAGTTATAAAAAATATATACATTTCTATCAAATATAGACATATATAGAAATGTATATGTATGAAGGAATGTAACACTATGTATGTATGTGTTTATCTGTATTTATAGATACATGCAGTATTGTATATATTAAAATTATATGTGTGCATTTATAAAAATGTGCATTATCTAATAAGAGCTAATCAGATGAGTAATTAAAGTTTAAATGTAAAAATAAAGCAATTAAACATAAGTTGGGGCTGGGTTGCAGTTCCCCACTTCACCAGGATGAAGAAAAAGCCCAACAAGTTGAGGCAGGATGGCTTCAAGAGGGCTGAGGGGTGCTAAAAGGGTGGGAGAACATGCCCAAGGGATATGGACCCTTCCTAGGAGCCCCACCAAGGGGGTGCAAAGAATGTTGTGTGCAAAGAAGAGACTGATCCTGCCAGCTGGACCAAGAGGTTCCTGCACCTGCACTTGGCCCAGCAGGATGGCCACACAGGGCAACTGGGGAAAGCTGGGGGCTTTGCTGGGTGCTGCAAGACACAGGCAACACTAACTGCAAAAGTGGAAAACCAGAGCAAAATGCCAGCTTCAGAAGAACATGCACATGAGGCCAATAAGGAAAAGATCCAAACGGGACCCCCAAAAAAGCCAGGTGAACCAGAAGAACCAGCCAGCGGGTCCGTGAACTGCAAACTAGATTCCAAGGTCAGTGTCACACAAAGAGGATAGTGGTGGGAAACCTTTCCCTGTAGTTGTGGGGGGTCTTAGGTAGCTACCTGTAACACCATTATCGGGGGCAGGCTGGTGCTATATGTGTCTCCATATCCTTAGGTTGATACTGCCAATAAGATGTGGAGAAATGAGCAAGCCATCAAGACTGTCCTGTTAGAACATCCCAATAACTGCAAAAGCAGCAAGGCTGAGGCTTTGGGACACAGACTGCAGCCCCATGCTCTCAGCAGGATGCCGCTGATAAAAAGGCAGGTGGTGGTGCTATGACGGAGGTTGAAGAAGTCAGGAAGATGGTCATACCAGTACTAGCTGTGCTGATAGGGCTGTGGCTATTGTTCACAGGACATCAAAGCAGAACATAGTGTTACAAAGAAGGCCATTACGGCTAAGCCCATTTTTGGGGGTGCAACAATAAACAGTTAGAAAGGTTTTAGCACTCACAAACCATGGTTATTTATTTTCAAGCTCAGAGGAGTAGCAAGCAGTTTGGTGGTGCTAAAAGGGATGGTGGGGCTGTTAGGTCCGGGGCCTTGGCTTACCAGCAAACCAGAAAAATGTTAGAACGAAGACTGCTAATTAGGAAAGTCAAATGGATTTGCATCACTGCAAGTGAAGGAAGGGGAAACCACCAGAGCCCTTAGGTGCAAACTGCTTTTCTGAACATGTGGGCCAGTGAACTAGCCTCCCACTAGGGTCAAAGATGACCCCCTGGAAGGGACTTACCAGTTATTGCAGCAGAGGTGGAGGAGGCAGCAGCTGATGTGGAGCATGTTAGGTGGTGGGCCTGGCCAGTGCCAATGTTCGGAGCTGGCTGATATGTAGAAGAATACAGATTTGTTACTTTACATCCAGTATCCCTACTTGAAGCTTATGAAATGTTTCTTCAGGGTGTAGAGCAAACTGCAGTGGTCTGTGCATGGAAAGGAACATCAAGCGACATATCCTTGCATGAGAATCTGTTACATGCTAATGCATGTATAATCCTCCTATCTGAGAGGTTAAAAGGTTGGAGGATTTTTAAGCCAAATGAGTCTTAAATACCCCAAGACCTGTTTCATTCTTTTACATGATGAACATTATTATGATGTTAAGGAGATCAGGAAGATATTTGGGGTGAGAAACTTTTGTGAGGTTTGTCATACATTGTATAACCGTGGCCATAGCTGGTATTATTATTGCTGGCTCTGCTTGTCTTATGACCATGCATTTATCTTGGGTAAAACTATAAGGTGCCCCAGTTTGTACCTGCTGTGCAGTTCTCAGAAAGCTTACAGAGAGGCATAAAGCTCTGGCTATTAAAAAAAAAAACAATTTTTTTTTTGGCTATGATTCTTTGGTGAATATAGTAATGTCTATATAGAAAAACAGCATGAATGTAAAAGCTGGAAGTGCTGAATGTGCTATACACAGGTCTGTAATGTAAACTGGCACCAATGTTTCACATCCGTGATCAAAAATCCAGGAGAAGATCAGGGCTTTATTATCTATGACAGGGAATGCACGTAGAAGACCGCAACACATGTCCCAACTACATTTGTGCCATGGAGTTATCACTGGATGCCCCTTGGGATGAAGAAGAAAGGGCAGAAAGGAAAACTGAAGGACAATGGGAGTTTAAAGGGGACATATGTCTTGTGGACTTTATTTAGTTGTTTATGGACACACAGTTGTGGGGCTGCACTTCCCTAGCACATAATGGCAAAGGCTATGATGGCTATTTCATTGTTAGTCAGCTTCTAAATGAAAAAATGCACATGCAGTTAAATCACTCAAGGTGGTAAGCTCATATGCATAGAAGTACGCAGCCTGAGTATACATTTCATAGACTCTTTAATTTTTTTTTACTCATGAAACTAAGCAGCCTTCCCCAAGCTTTGGTATCAAGATCTGCAAAAGTTATTTCCCCTATTTTTTCTAACGCTGATGAAAATCAATGTTATGTGGGCCTTCTTCCACCACTGGAATATTATGGGGTGGACAGCATGATGCTTGAAGAAAAAAAATCAGTTCTTGGCACAGCACAAAACTAATCAGGAGATTTTTGACTTGCAAAATGAACAGAGTTACTATTGCCAACAAGATGTAAAAATGCTGAGGGATGCCTGCAGATAATACAAGAATGAGATTATAGCAATGACCCATCACGCATTCTCAGAAAAAGGAGAGTGAAAAGGTGAAGAATTATTGCTGTAGAAATCCCTTGCAGTACATTACATTGGCGTCTGCTTGCATGTCCATGTACCAGTTTATTTAAACCTAACATGGTAACACTCCTCCCTCCAGACAGCTATCATCAGAGGAAAAAGAGATATTCAACCCTTTCTATTCAACAGTGTATGTATAAGGCCAAAAATGAAAACAGTCAAATCTGTCATGTGTTACATGATGGTGAATATCAAGTAGGACCCTTCTTCTTGGATGGGCAGGTAGTCATTGATAAGGTGCCAAAGGCTTTTGAATTTAATGGGTGCTTTTTCCATGGCTGTATCGAATGTTCCCATGAAAATGACTGGAACCCTCCAGCTTTGGATATCTGTATTACAGAACACAACAAAAGATGGACTGCCTGAAGAGAGTGGGTTTTAACATCAGATCTAAACTGCATGAGTGCATGAGTGGGTCACTATGATGAATGCTTGCAAACAAGCTGCTCAGACTGCTGGTCCCCAGAGATGTGCTTTTTGATGGCAGGACAAATGCCATTTGTGAGTATTACAAACCAGCCATTGACAGAAAAATACATTAGTATGATTTTGCTAGCCTCTATCCCTTCATCAACAAACCAAAACATTACCCTTTTGGACACGCTGGAGTTATTTCTGAGAGTTTTAGCACCCTGATAGTCTACATTGGGATGTTCAGAGTAAAGGTCTACCCACATCATGGGTTCTTTCCCCCTGTGCTTCCTATGAGGGTAAATGGCAAGCTACTGTTTCCCTTGTGCCATGCTTGTGCAGAAAGCTGCCAGGCCCTCTGCATCCACAGGAATGTGGGGTACCTGGTATTCCCTGGCACTGAACAAGGCTCTGGAGAAGGGCTACAGAGCCTGTGAAATTTATGGGGTTTGACATTTTGAACAGGGGGTAGAAGTGGTTTCCCAGATTATATAAAACCACCTCCGCCAGAAGCAAGAAGCTTCAGGCTACCCAGCCTGGTACACAGATGATGACAAAAAAAAGCTATTATGTTGAAGATTACAGTCAGAAAGAAAATGTCATTTTGTGGCCTGAAAATATTAAGAAAAACCTGCCAAATGCCAAATGTCAAATTGCAAACCCATTTTTAAATTCCCCACGGGGAAAATAGAAACAGAGTTCCAACCTACCCAACACCACCATTGTAAAAGAACCAGATGAGTTGTAAGGTTACCTCTTTTCTCTGGCTTACAATGTGTCCTCCTGTGATCGTATCGATGAGGATGTGGCCATTGTCTCATGGAAGCATGCCAAAGGATATGTGACCCTGGAGTGTAATAATAACACTTTTATAGTGTGCTTCACCACAGCATACTCAGGCCTCAAGCGTTACGATCTCTTACATGCCCTGCAAGACCATTGCCTTTAGCTTGACACAGACTTTGTGACATTTGAGAGTTATCTGGGGGACTGGGTGCCGCTGCTCAGGGACTATTTACATGAGTCGACATGCGATTTGCACAGATGAGCACATTATGGCCCCCAAATCCTATGGCTACTTGCAGTCTAGAGGCAAGTATTGTTTAAGGTTAAAGGTATCACTCCAAATACAACAGAGAAAATATCAATTTTGAGGCACTGAGGGACCTTGTGTTGGACTGTATCATAAATCCTGCCAGCGGTGAACTTAAAAAGAGCGTGATAGAATAGTGCTCTACCATCAGGAATGAGAAGTGGGCAATAGAAATAAGGACCCTTCAGAAGATGCAGAAGGTAGTCTATGACAGTGAGTACTGACCAAAATTTTAAAATCCTCCCCTACAGCTTTTGATCATGGGCATGTGCTGGGAGCACCCCTCTTCTGCTATTCTGGCACAGCCTCACAACTGTGGGAATGTTTATTTTGTAAGAAGTCTTTTGGAGAATGCCACCCACTACCTCTTTCTTATGCCTGAAAATAATGTGTGGTCTGAATGTTGTTGTCAAGAACTGCTCTGTAAATACTCTTTTATCAAATTTGTGGAGGAGTCACCTGAAAGTCTTAGTGATAACCACTCATTTCCCCCTAATAAAATAAATACAGTTTTGATCAATGATTTGATGAACTCTGCTTGTGAGAGCAAGGAAACTGAGAAAGCTTTTACTAAGTATGTACATCACAGGAATCTTAGTGTCCAGAAAGATTTTTGCCAGGGTAAAAAGAGCTGCACAGTCATTCTCAACACAAAATATATGGTGTTACTTGAGAATCCCAGAGACAACTTCCAGGTTACCTCCCTAGTCAGGCAGACATATCCCGCAAGGCCCTCTTCTTTTTAGAGGTGTTTGGAGAAATTACATATGTACGACATGGGTATCTGGCTGCCAAATTAAATGCTTCTACCCCAGAGGCTTTTAGGCTAAGAACTGGTCTTTTCCAGACAGAGCAGCTGGCTCTTTAGACACTGAAAATAAAAAAAAGGCTGGTGTTCAACAGCAAAGAGAGAGGACCTGGAATGACATCTTGCATTGCTATCAATGCAGACTTAGAAACATGATGTCCCCATGCCTGTCCTTCTTGGAGCTATTGATCGGTCCTCCCCCTGGCAGAGGAAAGCAATATTCTGCAGTGCTTCTGATGACCTGTTAAACATTTCTGAGATTGCCCAGAATACCTTGAAGGGGAGAGTTGCATTAACAGCCCAAGAGACACATATGCTGAAAAAGGTTTGCAGATTCATTAAGAGCCTGAGTAGTAAAAGCATATTCTTCAAACTCCTGTTCCTTGCAAGGCTACCATAGGCACATAGGACTTCATCCAAGTCTACACATCATGAAAGCAGCTACTGAAAAGACAGCGATGGATAAGGCATTTCCACTCTCATCCAAAACTGAAGTAAAACCTACTGTCTATGAAACCTCAAGCTGAAATCAGAAAGGAAGCTTTAGTTTAGTAGGCTATGTGGGTTCTGGATAGGCTGAACGGATGCAAAGTGCTTATTAGCAAAGCGTCCTTTCAATATATTGCCATTTTGTGATCATTGCATCATTTTGGCATATAAGGCAAATAGAAAGCACTACGGACCTACAACTTGTCTTTCTTCCCCATACTCTCTAAAAGCAAAAGAGTAGGCAAAACACTTTTTCCTA
Organism: Egretta garzetta; assembly: GCF_000687185.1. Taxonomy (NCBI): domain Eukaryota; kingdom Metazoa; phylum Chordata; class Aves; order Pelecaniformes; family Ardeidae; genus Egretta; species Egretta garzetta. The sequence goes on from NW_009259860.1 coordinate 1,248,488, forward strand.
TAATAAGCAAATAAATACTGGTTGTGTCAAAATGGCATGGGCATACAGTTAGTAAGGATAAGGATCAGGCCAGATCAACTGGGATGCCATCTCTGTAGGGCACTTCTGCCTACTTCTACTGGTGTTGGTGGCGAGATTTCTCTTCATTTCTTAAATGCAGTGATCCTGCCCAGACTGAAGGGAAACAGACAGAAGAGTCAAGCCCATTCAGATCCCATACCTGGAGTTAAAAATATTCTAATATGCTTGTAAAAATTGTGTGCTGCTTCTGCCTGCATTGGGGTTTCAAGCAATGTTCTGCCTGGGCCTACTCAACCAAATTCCTAAGGGTGTTGTGAATAGATGGAGGTCACAGTCCAGCAGGTTTAAGCTGGCTTAATTTTTATTTCTGATGAAATCTCATCAGATTTTGTTTACATGATGACAGCACCTTTCATTCCTGGCTGAAAAGTTCTCCACTGCAATTGCTAGTAAGTCTTGATAATTCTCTCAAGCCTTGCAAAGGAGCTAGCAAGAGGAACAAATAAATTGTGAATTGCTGCTAGGCATGTGAAACTTGGAGGTCTGAAAGTGCGAGGTTAGATGATCTCCCAGGATACATCTTAAGCCCACATTTGAGCCTATTATTTATTGGAATGAAGCTGGTGGAAGCAGAGGGAAAAAAGAGAGAGGGAAGAGAGATTTAGCTGTTTAAGCTAAGTAATAAGTAGTAAGGGAGAAGGACCACAAAAAAACCCGAAGATGGTTTAGTAACGTGCATGCAGTTAGAATGCTGGTTGCTTGTTTTTATGCCCTTAGCTGTGTCAAGCATATTCATTACAAAATTAAAGATTTAGTTGAATGCAATTCTCTTTGGCAGCACCTGTTTTGAAAAAATCGCACAGCCTCATGAGACACAGCTAGGACAAAAACCTCCATGAGTGTCAACAAACACCACACATTGGGGGTTAAAGAAAGCATGCCACAGTTTGCTTTTTCTCATTCAGGCTTTCCTCATAGTGAAAAAAAAAAGAGAAAAAAAAAAGGAGAAACCCTTCTGGAAAGCCAAGTACTCACACAGGCCTCTGCTTCATGGGGATTAATGATCCCCATTCAAAGCTGTGTTACATTCAGAGTAGCAGGGAAGACTATATCCTTTGTTGGCATGAAAGGGTGGGTCTCCTTTGACTTCAGCAGAGTTTGGCTTATTTATGCTAGCAGAGAATTTGGCCCTGAAATTATTAGTTGCATTATAAGTACCTTGCTCTGCCAGAGCAGGATTATTCCCTCATTCAATGCATTTTGCAGTCTAACGTTAAACATGAAATGTTAAGCATTCCATATGACAGGGTTTTCCCTATGCCTCTTGGGATGCTAACTCATTAAGAATTCTTTCTGATTGCTCAGCCTATGCTGATTTCTCTTTATTACCATCTGACTCCAGTACTCCCAGCTCTACTCTGTGGTACCACCCAAAGCAATTCTCCATCCTTTGTGCATAACTATTGTGTTTCAGGAAAAGGAAGGATCCTCTTTTCGTAGCACTAACTTATGTGTATCTGATTGTTCTGCAAAATGTTCAACATTTATTATTACACAAGTTAAAAGTTAATTTAAGAAACAAGCAAAATGTCACCTTTGATCTTAGCTTATGTGCTAAAAGGAGTACAAAAATTCTTATTGAGCAGGTTGCCAGGAAAAAGTACGTGAAGAAGTACAACACGCTTCTGCCCCTACATGTAGGTGAATGGAGATTGCCAGATGCACTAGAGGCGCTTTTTAAAGGGGAACCATAAAGAAAGCAAATGAGGAGCCTCCTGCTTCACTTCTGGTGCTGGAAGTACACTCTGTACACTCCCTGATACTGTTGCTAAATGCCAGAGACTGAGCCCTGCTTGTTGAGATGGATTAGATGAGCAGAGCTCTAAAAAAAGGCCAACAATTCCTTGGCCCACTGTAAGGCCACTTGCTTTGGATTCCCCAAGATTGTAAAGGTAGCTCAGCTTCATGATCTAATTTTGCTTTTCTTATGTATTTTAAAGAGTAATTTACTATGCAAGTATTCCTTCAGAGATCAATAACGTTACTTATGAAATAAAATAGTATCCCATTGCTAGTAAAGATGGCACACAAAATAGCCCCTGAGCCCTCCTTTTAAAACTCTTGTTATTAGACAGCTCAGTAGGAGTTTAGCCAGTGTACATAATTTCAGACTATCCTGAGTTGCAGAAGCTGGAAGTCTGGCTCAGCTCCTGACACAGTAATCTTGTCATTCCTTTTCAAACAAAAATACACATCTCATGCTGTCTTTGTAAGTAAATATTTACAGCTTTGCAGGATGCTGTAAGTAGTCCCTCCTAATACACCATGAAGTAGGTTAAACTGAGCAGAGATTGATGCCTAATATAAAACTGGTCTTTATAAAGTGAGAATTCAGAGCACTGTGATTTTGGCTGCGGAGCCTCACTGGACTTGAGCAGCTAAACTGCTGGAGCCCAAGTGTAATTCTGATGCCAAACATTTGTCTGCACACTGTTCCTGTGCAGCTCAGGCTCAGCTTTGTCAACATCCCTGTGACTTAGAAGGCACTGCTCCTCCTTGCCTCACATATGGAAACTGTCCCCTGTTAATGAAGTCATACTGACTGAACATAGCATGCTTCAAGTGAACACTGATCGTAGGGCATGGGAGACATGCAAAGAATGGCCCTGCCCTCCCCGCCCCAACACACACCATTTTACAGCCCATGGCTCCCATATCAGGGAGAGAATGCGCAAGTGTCACATCTTCCAGCTCTCTGATGAGAGGTGCTCCCAGCTTTGTGTCCAGGTAGTCACCACCTGCAGCACGCTTCTGCAGAATAGAAGTACGTTTACGAGGCAGGGAACTAATTTTCTCTTTTTGTATAGATGCCACAGAACAAATTATTTTCAAATACAGCCCCTCGTAGATGAAGGTAGTGTTTGCACGCTGCACAGCCTACAATAGAGTCACTGCTTTTAGTGAAAGGTACTTATTGTCACAGTGTGCTTGTTTTCTAAATTAGCTTCAGGTGACCAGGTCCATCCCTGGTTTTGGCTGCTGGTCTTAATTTCATCTGAACGCAGAACAAAGTTTCTTGAAGTGGGTGCTGCTATGGTTAAGGTACTTACTTCAGTGTTATCATAAGACATAAAGGATTACCCTTCCAGGTTCGTTTCCATGAACAGTTCAGAGAGGGTATGGTCGTTCAACAACAATGGCACTTTTCAACTCACTGGAATGTTTATCATGTGTAAAGGAAGCAATAAATCAGTAACAAATGAGCAGTGGAGTTGACATGTTGGAGTTAAGTAACTCCAAAATGAAGAACAAAAATTTCATAAGAATAAATGAAAATGCTAGATCTGCCAGTGTATTACAAACTATGTGGTCTTCACTATCTATATGATTCTGGTTTTGAAAGCAACCTAACTTGGATTTTTTAATCCAAATGACATCTTTTTAACAGAGAATGAACATGACACAATTGTTTTTTAGTGAGATAAACCTTTAAATTGAAAATTCACATTTGAAACATATTTTTTCTCCATTTTTAAAATTTGCAGTGGTTAGCTTAACTGGTCTTACAAGGCAGTAGCAATGTCTTGAAAATTTCCAGCCCCTGAAGTGGTGCACTGGATCACTCCAAAACTGAATTCAAGAAAGTGAAAGGTAGTAGAATCCCACAATGAATTAATGCAGAATAGTCTCTATGCAGTATCATTTTTGTCCTCCATTTCTATTGCATTGACAAAAACCCCAGGATTAAAGGAATTTCAGTGTTCCAAATACAGTCAGCATGAAGCTTACTGTCTCAAAAGATATGTCAGATATAAGATGAAAATAAAAATGTAAGAATATAAAAAAAATGTAAGACAAAACCCAAACAGATAGAATGGCCCAAGCAAGCAACACTCCACCAAACATCTGGACGCTGAAAACTCTGAGGAAGTTACTGCATCAGAATCCAGATTTTGCAGCTGTCTTGTAATGATCATATCTGAGTTTTAAAGTTGTTTGTATTTGGACCTTAGTTTGTAGCTCTGGCCCAGTTACAATATGTGCATCTTAGATGTCCCTGAGCCACTAAAATGACTGAGCTTTATAAAAACCAAAACATTTTGAAATATATGTTGAGATGATTTATCATATTAAGAAACTGGATTAATTAACTTTAAATTTTCTTATTCAGAACTTTTTCACATATTCACTTAGGTAAAATTTTAACTGTGCACACTCTACTAGTCCAACGGAATGTACGTGCATTATGTGTCCATAAGTTGCACCTTTTACATTACAAAGAAGCACTGGGCATTTAAGAGGCAACTAAATGCTTTTCAGTGGTTTTGTTTGCATACAGTATTAGTTTGCTTGGTAAGCACAAAGCACCATCTCTTGAACTGCTCACTTCTTTATAGCATGGTTTCTCACATATCAGTCAGAATTCTTAACATTTTTCATAGGTCATTTAGAAATCTTGAAGATCTTTGGTATTCACCAGAATACTTTCTCTTGCAAGATAAGAAGCTTTTTTTGTTTGCATAGAAATATGAGTAAATAACACTTCCTTATTTCGTTGTTTGCCTTCATACAGATTAATTAATTTTGTACCACAGAGAGATTAATTATCTTCTTCAAATACTGTTGCTTTTAAAGATAGTTATTTTAATTATTTCATATATATCAAGTGAGATAGAAATACTTAGACAAAAAGCACCTGACAACAGTTTTTCGGAGAATAACTATTGTGAGCCAGAGATATACAAAGTCTGAGCCCCACTATTATAAATGTGGTACCTGTAGATGCACACAGTTAAAAGAGTTGACCTAAACACCTGCCCAGGAAAATGACTGCTTGAAAAGGTTAAGCTTTTCCCACAAAACAGGGGCTCAGCATCTGTTGATACTAGTAGTTGCTGTTTCTCTCCCGCTTTCCTTCCTCTCGCCCCACTCCCAAGAAATCTGCCTGACTTACCCATTCCCTGCTTTAGTCTCTCTGTAAAGAAAAAAAATCTGTCAAAACCCAGAGGTCTGCCAAGTAGTTCTGGTATCTGCAAGATGCTTGGTATTCCCCCAGGCTGCAGGGGCCCTGTGCTCTTTCCTTAGGTACCGCTCACATTGTAGAAGAGCTTCACCTCAGCCAGAAGTTAGGTTTCACAAGTAGTATGCCTGAAAGCCTAGAAGAAATAGAAGTGAAACTGTGCCTTTACCTGCTGCTCTGCGGGGGACTGCATTACACCTTACACGGAGGGGATCAGTTGCAAAAGACTAGTCAGCTGCAGTTAAAAGCCTGGAGCGCCTGTGTTTTTGGAGTTCTTCACCCAGAAGGCTAAAACAGCAGCAGGATAACAAAACCGCCTTTGAAACACATTTTTTTTCCTCTCAGTGGAATCTTTGGGGAAGTAGAATTTGCTTATCTTTCAGGATATCATTTTTGTCTTTCATGGCTTTTCAGAGAGACATGTATCAAGCTGCACTTTCAACACCGTGAAGATCACAGTCACAACTGCCATTCAAAAACAGAAGTTTCTTAAAAACCATTAGAATCAAGTTGTTGCAAAGACCCTTTTTACTGGTCCCCATTTTTTTTGTTTGTTTGTTCTTTAGATTCTATAAAGTATCTGGAAATCTTGTATTTTTAACTTCTGTAAGAGCAAGAAGCAGACTTAAAATTTTTCTCATGTATCCAGTCATACCTACGTGTTACAGCTTTTTAAATAAAATGGGAGATATTGCAAGAAATTTTTACAATGAACTTTGCTTTTTGTCTGCACTGGTCAAGAACAAAAACAATCCCATGTGATGAGCTATGAATATAATTTAATTCTTCTTTTCACTCCTCTGTGTTTACTATCAGAGTAATTACACAAAGATCAAGTCTTGACAAGAGACTCAAAATCAGATCCTAAACACACTGCTGCCTTCTTCACCTTTATACATCCTTCCTCACCCATTTATGAATTATATTTAAAAACAACACCAAGGAATTCTGCAAACTGGGAGCAGATCCTGTAGAGCAGAGGGTCGCGCCGAGGGACCCTTCCCGAAGCGGCAAAACCCGCGGCGGCAAAAGGCGAAAAAGCCCATGGAGCGAGAGGGGACCCCAACCGCCCCCTGGAAGGGCGGGAAAGAGCGGGCTCCTGAGGCGCGGCAGCTGCGGCTCAGCGGGGGCGGGCTCAGGAGTGACGGCGGCCCGGCCCCCTCACGGCCATGCGCAGCCCCCAGGCAGCACGAGCGGCCCGCCGCGCGGTGACCAAACAGGGCTGGCGACCCAACAGGGGGGCGACCAAACAC
>NW_009259860.1:1255114-1340703 GCF_000687185.1 Egretta garzetta
TCGACACAGTCTCCCACAGCATTCTCCTGGAGAAGCTGGCAGTTCATGGCCTAGACAGGTGTACTCTTCCCTGGGTAAAAAACTGGCTGGCTTGCCAAGCCCAGAGAGTTGTGGTGAATGGAGTTAAATTGAGTTGGCGGCCAGTCACGAGTGGTATCCCCCAGGGCTCAGTTCTAGGGCTGTTTTTTTTAATATCTTTATCAATGACCTGGATGCGGGGATTGAGTGTGCCCTCAGTACGTTTGCAGATGAGACCAAACTGGGTTGGAGTGTCGATCTGCTCAAGGGGAGGAGGGCTCTGCAGAGGGACCTGGACAGGCTGGATCGATGGGCCAAGGACAACTGTATGAGATTCAACAAGGCCAAGTGCCGGGTCCTGCACTTCAATCACAACAACCCCATGCAGTGCTACAGGCTTGGGGAAGTGTGGCTGGAAAGCTGCATGGCGGAAAAAGACCTGGGGGTACTGGTTGACAGCCAGATGAATACGAGCCAGCAGTGTGCCCAGGTGGCCAAGACAACAGATATCGTTTGTCTTTATGTAAGTCTCAAATTTAGTGAAGGCAACTTATTTCACACAGTAATGTCAACATTGTGCTGTGATTTATTTTTTTTTTTGCTTCAAAGAGTCAAAGAGGAAATATTTCTGGTTTAGCTGTGATACTGAGTTTAACAATAAAGAAGATGGTTTGTTCTAAAGTGTTGATATAGGTGAGGCCACGTATACCTGAAAACCTGCTAAGCAGGTTAAGTTGAAATGCAGGAGAGAAGGGACTTCACTACAACGCACCCACACATGTTAGGAGCAGTTGCTATCCCATATATGCTATTTTTCAGATGATGTATCACATGCCGAGTCCTACTTAGCCATCCCTACAGCTTGACTGTACAACTTGAGCAAAAATTTCTTCATCAAATGGGTTGTCAAGCATTGGAATGGGCTGCCCAGGGAAGTGGTTGTGTCCCCGTCCCTGGAGGTATTTAGAAGATGGGTAGACGAGGTGCTTAGGGACATGGTTTAGTGGTGGGATGGCAGTGTTAGGTTAACGGTTGGGCTTGATGACCTTAAAGGTCTTTTCCAACCTAGACGATTCTATGATTCTATGAATCCTAAGGAGTATTACTTTGCAGTTAATTTTCTATTTCTGCCCTTCCAGGAGTTAAAATTGAATATGCCCTAAAAAAGAGAAATTGGCATATTATGAACTCTTTGAGCAGTTGGACTCCAGCAGCGGGTTCTTGGAGCCCAGGGATCCAGATATCCTAACACGTTTGGGCAAGTATGGTCTGTCAGGGGTGTGGGGTATGCACCTGAATGAATGTGGGACTCCTAGGGAGACAGTGTGACTGTGCAGCTGTTAGATGAGTGAAAGAAATCCAAAGTGAAAAATGTAAAATAGCCAGACTGAAAGAGTGCTAAAATTTAAAACATTTACATTTTTCAAGATTTGAAGGAAGAACATAAGAACCAAAAAATAGAGGGGCAGAATAAAACACTTCATTTGCAAAGGGTATGAAAGGAAGCCAGAGCATTTTAGAGACTGAACTTTGTTGCCTTTACAGTGAATAAGTGGCATGTTATTTTCTGAATAATTCTATTCAAATCCACAAAAAAATTTGCAAGGTAGGGCATTTTCAGCACAACTATAAGCAACACAGGGTTTTCTATGAATAAAATAAAAGCTGTTCGTCTTTTGCTCAGAGCACTGTAGCATGGAACAAATTGAGGAGATCCTTTCATTGAACCATGTATTAAGATTTATATCTGATTGCTAAGAAAATATCTGGAAAACATGCTACCAAATTTCTGAAAGAAAGCTGTACCCTATCATGTGCTCTGCAGTCCATAATCACTTCTGAAATAATTATAGCATGTTGAGATATTTTTCTAACTGTTACTAGCCAGGGTTAGTGAAAGTGGTTTACATCTAGGAATTCATACCAAGAACACTTCCTGTTTGCCAAAAAGTGTGTGAATTTGAAATGCACCAATTCTTACTTGCTGATGACTTGATATTAGATGTGGGTTAAAAGGATCTGAAGCACTGCATTGACGTTAGCTAAGTCATACCAACAAATAATCAGTTACATCCTAATGATTTGTGAAAAACCTATTCACCAGATATATTTATACACATACACATATACAAAGCATGGGAAGTACCTATGTAAGTGTGAGATTTGCCTTAAATATTTTGCCAGACATTGCATCACTAGATGCAGTACTCCTCATTGAAACACTCCCCATTGATTTCAGGAGCTTTTTGGAAAGTCTTCGGGATGAACCAACCTCTTTTTTTTTTTCCAAGGAAGTAACATGCCAGAGCACTGAGACTGTGAGTATCAGTCTAGTTCATCTTATCTTTCTTGCATTTACCTTGCTGCTTCTTACTCCAGAAAAGCCTTGCAAATTAAGTTTCTTTCTCAGGGAAATATCTGAAGTACAGTTCCTGTCTAGTTTTTTTCAAACTGTCCTATTGTCCTTGTTTCGGCTGGGTTAGGGTTAGTTTTCTTCCTAGTAGCTGGCATAGTGCTGTGTTTTGGATTTAGGATGAGAAGACCATTGATAACAAACTGATATTTTAGTTGTTGCTGAACAGTGCTTACACTGGTCAAGGACTTTTCAGCTTCCCCTGCTCTGTCAGGTGCACAAGAAGCTGGGAGGGGACACAGCCAGGACAGCTGACCCCAGCTGACCAAAGGGGTATCCCATACCATATGACATCATGCTCAGTATATCTATCTGTTGAAGAAGCAGCTCTTCCTCTATAGCCTCCTCTCCAGAGATCTCATTGCCATCCTGTATTTCAAAGGGATGCGGCTGAACCAGGGAACCAACCTCTGCTATATCAGTCACCCCTATACACAAGAAGAAATCTTGGAAGCAAAAGTCAGCTCATTTAGAAAGGGAAGATGAAAAACCCGGGTCAACACAAGGAGAGGAGGAGGAAGAGGAAGAACTCATAAACAAGATGGATACCACCTGATCCCTATCCTTGAGCGAACAGCTGTGTGGTGCATAGTTGCTGTCCAGGGTTAAACCATGACACTGATACACCCCACAACCCTCCAAAAATATGGACTTTTCATGTGATATTTTTCTTCGTACAGGTGGAGGCATGGTAAACACACAAAAAAGGGATTATTAGTAAGTAAGCCCTTTCACTATGTGTAGTACACACTGATAATTGCCTAGGAACAAGCATATCTGCTGAGGCTGGCAAAGTGGCACTTTCCATCCTTAGCTCTCAAAGCATTTTACGTCTGAGTAGTATTATCAGTAACCTTATGCTAAAGCTGAAAAGCAGTGATCTATGCATAGGCCAAAGGAAAAGGTAGGGGAAAAAAAGACTCTCAACCCATGTATTTATCTACTATTATATAACCTTGCTGAAAGACAGTGTGAAATGGTGAGAAAGGGAAAAAATAAATGGTGAGGAGGCCAAAAATAGGATAAAAATACTAGCTAAGAGGTCTCTAAGCTAAGAAGTGGACTGCAAGAACCCACAGTTTCATTCTGCAGTATTTCCAGGTGTTTTCACATAGCCAATGACCGTTAAGATGATCAGTTACATTTCTAGTCTGTAGTTCTGACACTAGCTAAAATTGCTTAGTTTTGCCCCTGCCTCTCTGTTTGGCACATGTGTTCCTGCAATCTCTTTAACCAACACAGGGTAGGACAAATTTACCAAAAATGAAGTGAAGAGTATCTACAAGCTAACCTGTTTGCAGAGTGTTGCAAAATCTTAGGCTGAAGAGGAGCAGCAGAAATAAATATTAGAAGAAGTTAATATCATATCATATCGTATCATATCATATCATATCATATCATATCATATCATATCATTTGCTGAAATACAACCAGGAAGAATCTTTCTATCAGGTCAGAACAGAAACACAGAAAGTAAAAAGATTTTTCCTTGTTATGTTGGCTGAGGCATGTAGCATTTTACTTCACTTACTTGTGCTTGTGCCTAAATAACGAGGATGAAAGACTATAAGCAGTTTAAAGAGGACTTTGACTGGCAAATTCTGGGAGATTATTTTTCAAGTGTTTTTAAGTATGTTTGAAGTACTTCACTATCAGTACACAATTCTTCCTGTTAAAGCTTCTGGAGATGGAAGAGGTCATCTATTCCTTCACTACATGATTTTGGTCCTGATACAAAGTCCACTGAACCAACTGGAACACTACATTAGGTTTCAGTTTAGGTGATGCCAGTATAAGTATGCATATATTTGCCTTAAATAGTGCAAATTCACTCTTTGTTATCAAAATTAATAAATCATTGCACACTGTAACAGATTCTGTGTTTTTGCAGCCACCAAAAATTGTTTTTTTCACAGCACAGCAAACTGGTACTTAGAGCGCTGTCAGTAAATGCTATAGTAACTATCACATAGGCAGCTGGTTTTTACAGGTTGGGTAATATTAATGATATTTAACAAATGCTATTGAGTTATGCAGAGAGTACGCATTTTGCTTAGGTGCACAGAATGAATCACATCAAATCTGTGTACAAATCACAGATTTTCTACCTCAAAAATAATAATAATACCCCATCAAATAATTGGGCCAAGTAGAAAGGTAATGTTCAGTACTTTGCAGCAGTGAACTGTGCTAGAATCATTAAGATAAAAAAGACATTGATTTTAATGTAAAAGAAACTTATAGCATAAGAATACCAGGAAGTTTGGATTTTTACTCTCCATGCAGTTGAAAAATAATTCCGATTTTAAGATGCATAGAATAGATGGGGAAACTTAAAAGTCTTTCAAAGAGATAGACAATAAAGAAAGTTAGAATAATTAGATACCAGATACTGTAATGTAGGCTCTAGCAGAGAGTTTGGTGCAGCCTTTAAATCGGACAAAAGATTCTGGACATTATTTTCCTCCTCAACTCTATCAATGGTTCCCTACCTCCAACATTTATGACTTAAATTTGCCTTTTCATGAGCCACTTTTGAGATGCTTGGAAGAGAAGCACTGAGTTCAATGTATTAATGATCAAGTAAACAAAACTCCATAATAGGTGCTTTCTGAGAACAAATGAAAAAATGAAGCAACCTATTGAACACTTCCAAATGCAAACAGCATTTCCCTCTTCATCACCAAGAATCTTCTCAGTTTGCCTGGATGGTATGCAACCCTTTCTTACTGTATTAAAGGTACTTGCAGGTATCCATTTCTTTCTGTCTTGGCCTGGTGCCGATTGCTCAAAGTTGTTGAAGAGCTGGAAGTAAGACAAAGCCTTCCTAGTTTTGCATGAAAAAAAGCCCACAGATCATTTGTTAAAAGATTTGTTCTTGTCATCTATCAGCTTGTCTTGTATATCTCTGGCTAAAAGCCTCTATGAGCCTTACATGATATACTTTACCCACTTATGCTATCTGAAGAAGTTGTTTGACATATTTCAAAGGTTACTCAATTATTATTATATTTTTTACTGTACAAGGAATTCATTTCTTTCCTTAGTTACATCAAAAAAGGACTAGAACAATGCATCTTCTTTTGTAAAACGAAAATATGCAGGGAATCCAGAGGTGTGCTAATAATGCTTGACATTAGGAATGTTTTCCATAACAGAAAATAGAAAAGAAAAAGCACTCGCATGCCAGCTAGGCAGAGATTTTAAATGTGATAACCCTGTTGTTGCACTGTGCAGTTGTATCATGCAATTACAAGTACCCAAAACCAGTGGAAGAACATTCCTCAGGTCTAGCTGGGGCTAAAGCATCCACTAAAAACTGTGAAATCACTTATCATGAATATAAATTGCCTTGCCCTTCGTGTACTATAGAAACATACATATGCCATTAAACTAAAACAGATGAAGTCAGGTAAATTTTCAGTACAGGGATTATGGAGATGAAATGCTGAAGGGCTTGGCTCTATAATACCAAATGAACCGATCTATATAGCTGTCCATGGTAGAAAGATCCTTGTGTTATATCCTCCTTTTAAAAATCCACAAGTGTGAATCTTCAGCTTCAAAGAACACTAAAAAGGCCAAGTATGAGTGAGGAGGAACTGGTGTAAATTTCCAAAGAAAAATAGTGCCTAAATACAAATATTTCTGTTTTATCTTGTTTTTATTTCTCATTTTTAAAATTTATTTCAATTGCAACAAAGTTCTCTCAGGTCATGAATGTTGCATAATTACTGTGAATGACAGATATAAGAAAATGTAGTTTAAACATTAGCAACATCTCAGTCATTCTCCAAAGCTCTTCCCTGTTTGAAGCACTTGAGTAAAAACTGCTGGTCACAGGCAATTGTGTCATGCTACATCACACTGAGAAACTGTGTAGTTAAAACCCCCACTACAGGCCTATTTTTTATGACACTTTTTTTGACCCAGAATTGCAATTTACAGTAATACATTAAATATTGTCACATTTTTGTAAGTTCCATAGTGCATTCTTTCCATATACCACATTTTCTCTGGACTTCATTGCCATTAAGGACTACCCACCATAATGAATGATTATGATATTTAGCTGCTTTTTGGCAGCATACAAGAGAGATAAAAGATGAGGTTTTCAGATGCTATTAACCCATTCAGCTGAGGCTACCCTGCTGGTCTGGCTTGTTGGACATCAGGGATAGTGACACGTTCAACATCCTTGTAAGAAAAGAGAGAGGAATTTCGAGAGGAAGCCTTAAATAACGTATCATTTAAAACATTCTTCACATATTCCAAACAGAACTTCTTATTAATAAACCATTGGTGCTGTTCATTTAATCAAGGGGAAGTCATTACTGTCATATTGCTCTACCTTCCTGTTATCTACCTCTTGTTCTTTGATGGCATGCTCATTTCTTCCTCTGACCACCGATTCCCTTGGTTTCTTCACTATTAACTTGTCTTTCAGACTGGCAGGAGCTATTAAACACATAAACAAATTCATTCAAGCCACAGAATTTCATTCAGTTGCCACTTAGTAACTAACATCTGTAAACTGTGCCTAATTATGCTCTGCATTTTGGAAGGGACCCAGTCTCTAACAGACTGTGCATGCATCTTTTCCCTTCGTGTTTTGGCCAACAGCCTTTCTTTACTACATTTATGAGCTTTAGTAGACCCAATATGTTCTCTATTTTATCCCATTTATACCAATAAATGTATTTTTCTACAAAAATTAACTTATCTCTGTTTCTTATTAAGCTAAACAAGGACTGGATCTTGGCAGGGTGTTTCCCTAGCCTTCAAACAATTAGCAAGCATTTTCCCACATTTCCATTTTTCAATTCTTTACAAGTGTTGATGTTAGAGCTGTGTGTAGTGTTCTGGCATCACTTTCACAAAAATCACCTTTCTGCATCTACTGATTACTGTCCTGTTTACAAATTTCTTGAAGTTAGTGGCATTGTTTTTAGGATGGAAGTGTAGAATTTATTTTGATTTGCTGGAAGCAACTGTAAAGGTAGCAAGTTCAAATACATGAACAAATCAATATGTCTGCTATTAGAAACTAGCATTTACAGCTCAGGCTTTATTTTGAACGTTTCTCCCCAATGATTTTTAATGAGGATATTGCGCCTGACACCAGTTCTGTTTCTCACCATGTTGTTCTGTGCAAAAGTTTGTGAACTTTGTTTTTATGCCCATATCTCAGTACTGGCATCCATGTTGTCACCTGACACTGATTTTTATGATCTCTGTTTATCAGCCTCTAACAGCAGCCCAGAATGTAAACCAGTTTTGAACGGGGCAAACTCCTCAGCTATGTTCATGCACCAACAGATTATAGAGGTGAAGAAAGAGCATAGACATTAAAAGGTGGGGGAAGAAAAACCTCACAGATCTTCAGACGTTTCTGGTAGCCTAAGCAGATACGAGGAATGGAATTGTGATCACTCCTTAAAGAACAACCATAGGTTGGCAGTATTAATCCCTCTAAGTATCAGATCACCTGCACAGAATTATTAGGAAATATTTCTGTATTTATACAGATGTAAAAGAAGAGAAGCTGGTCAGAAAATGCAGCCATCCTTTTTTAAAGATAAAGTTTCACAAAGTAAGCCCACCCATGATCCCTTATCAATGTGGTTATCTATGCTTTTTTCAAGATGTCAGCAACTGTGTTGGGCATAGTCACACAGAAGATTGCACAAAATATTTTGACTGGTAAATCAGCACTTTGGAAATATGTTTTGTGGGAAGATTTGGCTCTCTTGCTCTTAACTGGAAATAATAAAAGCAGGAAGTATGGGATGCGTACACAAGAAAAAGTCTTCACACCTAATGGGAAGAGAAGAATGAATACCAGTGCTTTTCCTCTTATTATTCTGAGAGAAGAGAATTCAGTCAGAAGTTTCTTGCTTCTTCTATTTCCTTTGTGTCAAGCTGAGCAGGGACCTTGGATGGCATCCTGCTTGATACCAACTAGCCACGAATTTCTAATTACCCTTTCCTACAACTGGAATTATTCACCAGACTCCTAACCTTCAGCCTCCCTTTCTATCTCCCTCTGTGTGCAGACACCTCCACCAGCTGCTTCCAGTTTGCCGGAGTGCTAACCCCAAGGATACCAACTGCACAGAGTTAGCTGTTCCTAAATGTTGCTAATGCAAGGCACTTCACCTGTTACTTGTTTTCTCTGTAAGTTCACTTGAGCAGCAGCACCTGAAGGTAATCCTTACAGCCTAGATTGTCATTACAGAGCTTAGTACTGGAGATCATTAAAAGCAAGTCTGAATAATATAGTGTTATATAAAATATACAGAAAACCTACTTAGGCCAAGATTAAGATATATTGGGTATTATGTAGGGTTGTGTCTACAGCTGCTAAGGATTGATACACAAAATTACTGTAGAGCTTGCACCATGACAGCCATAGTGTTAAAATCCAATATGGAGATTTTTTTTTTCCCCCTCTTTCTATACTAAGTGCTGTAGAAATTAAGTCAAGTAACTAATTGCCTAGGCATAGGACCGAAATAGTTGAAAGACAGGGGAAATGCACACAGACTGTGGCAGCTCACCGCTAAGTGCAGGCAGGAGTTACCATTGTAGGGGATTTTAAAAAGTGCTTTTCACCTAGATCCCGGTTGTCTGAGCACCCAACACAAAAATAAAAAAGCTCCATGAAGTGTTACAGAATGTTAAGTAGATGAGGACAAAGGCCAAATGCAAAAGAGTTGTAGAGGCTACTCTGATACATAGCCAGAAGAGGTGAAAAGGAGTAACTATTTTCAGATCTCTGCCAGAACATGAGCAGATGCTCAGGGTTTACAGTGAACACATGAGAGATGTGTGCGGACAGAAAGAAAAATGGAAATAAGAAGAATAATTTTGATAACAGAGATTCAGAAGTTGGTATTATATGATAAATCAAAATTGTCTCCTTCAGGAAAAACTCCTTAACAAGTAGGTGTGCATCCTCTACATAAACAAAAGTTATCCTCCATATAAACGGGAAAAAAAAGAAATGAGAGACTGTTGCTTCAATCTGTTGACTGGAAAACTAGTATAGGGGCAAAGACATGGTGCAAGATGTCCAGTAATTTTGCATATCAAAGCAGCTATAGATACCACTTTACGGAACACCCGGTATATCTTAATCTTGCCCTAAGAAGTCTTTCTGTACCTAGGTGACATCTCTAAATTACAGAGATACTCGAGAGCTGATCAAAAATTGTTTGTCAAAGATTATTTTTTGTCAGAAAAAAATGTTATGACCTTTTAATTACACTTGGTTTCCACTGCCATTTTTCTTAGAATACCTACTCGGCGTAGAATACCTGAAGGGTGCAAGAGTAAGTTTTAAATATTTTTTTCAAAGCTAGAAATATTCCCATATTTTTTCTTTTTTGTTTCACATGCTTTCTTTTTCTACTGAAACATGCATAAAACATGGCATGTAAAATGTATAAGAGAGAGAAAATAGTAGGCATTTTACTTCAGAGTGTATCACTTAAAAACAAAGAGCAGAACATTAAACCTTTTCACTCTCTGTATTGGGTCAAAAGCAAGAACTTACTAAAAAAAAAAGATTTCTCCAATGCTGAGACATTTACAGTAAACATTTTAAAAGTGAGAGAAAGTTGTAATCCCTCATAAAAAGGGAGGAAATATTTGGAAGCAAATTAACTTCTCTTCTTTGATAATAATATAATGTTATGGGGGAAAAGGAGCACCAGGTAACATGACATGGATGAGCTGACTTTATTAAGTGGACCGAAAATGTGGGATAGGCTGTGTCAGGTAAAGGGTCGTGCACATAGGCGCACATGCACACACATGTGCGTGCACACACAGACAGACACACACAGTGTTTACATACGTAGTTACGTGCATGATTCCCCCACCGTTCCCATGCCAGAAAGTGGAGGCTGCAGAAAAAGCGACACTCTCCAGCTGCTCCATGGTGGGCTCTGCCTGAGGGCTTGGCAGGCAATGCTTTAACACTTGCATCTTGGGTCCACTTCTTCTACATGTTGCCAGATGTCCACATACCAGTCCTGCCAAACTCTGTGGCTGGGGGAGGCGGGGAGGTGGCGGTTTATAGCCAGATGCTCTCTCAAATCAATACACAATGATGTGACACTAGGTCTTTCCAGCAGTTTCAGGTGGTGTTCTCCTGGCACTTGTTGATCCATGATCCGTACCATGGCTCACCCCACTCAGTTCTTGCTTGTCTGTCAGCCATGTCTAATTATGCTCAGTTAGTTACGATCAGGGCAAAGGTTGTGATACTCCTGCGGGAAATAAAAAATATTTTGGAAACAAAAATACCAAATTAAATATTTGGAAAGGAGTGAAAGGTAAGCATCCTATGAAAAGGATTTGCTTTCAGCCATCACAAGGTATTTTGCCATCTCTACTGTCCAGAAATTTGGGAAATCTATCACAACACAGATTATCCAAATAATTTGGAGTTGGGACTACCAAAATCTTGGAAACCCTGTGTTTTGTAATCCTGATGGGTTTAGCCATAATGAAGTCTCTTAGGTCTTTAGGAACAAAGTACTATCTGAAGCAAGTTCTGTCACTAATGATGCTTTGAAAGGATCCAGTAATAAAGACAGCAAAAACTGGTTGCTAGAAAGGATTCTCCAGAGCTCATCAACAAAATATTTCTACTTTTCACATTCAAAATACTTGCAGGGAATGTGCTGACATCGGTGCTGCAGCACAGCTTGTAAGCCTTTCCTACAACACTGGTCTACAGGTGGAAGCAGAAGCCTGTAGCCATGGAGCAATTTTTTCCAGTATCCATGGAGCTCTGTCCCCACACTTTTGTTCTTTACTTATTTTTCTTTTCCAATGAGGCCAAAAAAGGCCTAGTTTCTTTTTGTCAGACTCTTGTTTTCTTTTAACTCATTCTAAAGGGCCACAATGATAGCTAGGGATGGTGAAAGTCTCAGGAAAAGTTCCCTCTTTGTGCTGCTGGGCAAACCCACATTTTACAAAGCACTGGCATTGCTGATGTTGTCAGCCCAGCTTTAGTGGTGCCACGGAGGGCACACATGGCGATGATTTCCAGTCATTGTTCCTGTGCCTTTGACATCCTGAGTCCTGTCTGCCTTGTCTATACCAAGCCTGTAATGCCTCAGGTTATCATCCTCTCATCCTCTTGCCCGACACACTCTACTTTTGCACATGTGCATGAGGCTGATATTCTTACAGCCTGTTTTTGAGGATGGTTTTAAGATTTCACATGAAGAGTACTTGTTTCAGCACTTTCAACAGGCACTTTCAGCTTAGCTGTTTACCCATCTGAATAACTTTCAGAATGTCTCTGGAGAGCCCATCTCTATTCCTCAAAACACATGTTGATCCTTACTCTCATACTTATCTCTTACAGTCAAGTTACAGATTAATTAAATTCTTAGACAATATTAGTTCCTGAACCTCCTCTTACTCCTATCTAATACATTTTTAGAGAAACAAAACAAAACACATCTGAAATTACCCTAATCTTACAGTGAAGGGCAACCAGGTACTGGGACAACTACTTCAAGACACGCTTTGGAAAAAGTGGATCCTAACCACTTATGCCTCAAGGGCCCATATGTAAATTGGGTATAATAAAAAGATTTTGCTACAAGAGGGAACCTCAATTAATATACATGAAGTATTTGGGGAACTTCAGATGAAAGGTGCTATGAACTGTCAAAACATTCATATATTCCTTGAGACATTTTGGCCCAAAGTAAGCATAACTCTCCTTCCAGCTAAAGGCTGACAGATATATTTCATGATAAATAGTTTGTGCTTGAAAGAACAATTTAAGAAGCTATTCTGATTTTTTTTTAAAATTTATTTTATGTTTTCTGAAGGTGAGCATCTGCAATGCTATTATCATATGGGGGAGACAGGAGAAAATACAAGTACACATATAAGCATGTGTGTGCCTGATTGAAATTATAAAGCTTTGTGCTGCAAAGATCTGTAGCTAGGAGACAGCTAAAAATAACTTTATTCAGGACAGATGGGTGATGTGAGTATGTGGGTGCCATTCAACTGTTTTACTGGACTTTTCAACCCTTAGGGGTGTTTCATTAACCCATTCTGAAGATCTGCACTAAAAAAATTACCTACATTACAAAAATATGACAGAGGAAAGTAGGTAGAGTGAGCTTTAGCAATTTCCACAGCTTGGGCTTTTTTAAATTTTGATGGTCACGTTTGGGTGACATTGAAAAAATAGGTTTTTACAATTGGCTATGCACAATGGCCATTATCTGTAGGAATCTCTATGTTTGTTAACAGCATCCTTGAAAACTTTAAACCTCAGAAAGAAAACGTGTCTATTTAAAATTTAATATTAAAATTAAATGGCAGGGTGCCCTCTACTGGTTCACAATATTAACACCAAACTGTAATAAAAAAAAAAAATAAAAAAAAAATTTGTAACCCGGGAGGAACCATGGTCCACAATCTAAGAGAAGATTGCCAGCTGCATTTAATTTGAAACATGCTGGACTTGTTAAAAACAGATTTGGGTCCCTCCCACGTCTTGAAAAGGTGGTGGCTGCATACACTGTATGCAGCTTGAAGAAATTGACTGGCTTCTCTAGTGGCTGCTGACTGCATGGTAGAGCAAATGACATGCATGTTACAGCAACAAGTCTGCAGCATTATGCATCATCAATTGAAAAAAAAAACCACTTTCCAGTGTATGAAAATAGAAAAAAAGCAAGCCCTGCCTCATTTTCCCGAGCTATGATAAAAGTGGGGTGCTGGCCTGTGTTAAGTTTAGAAACACGACTGATAGTTGCACACTATCAAGAGGGAGCTCTCAGGCATCAAGTTAGAAGCTTCTTGAGCAAACTGGAAATATTTGCTCAGAAGTGGCAGCAGGTGATTGCTGACCTGCAGCAAGTGGTTTCCCACACAGGAGGAACGTTTCAGCACCTATCTCTGCGCTTCCAGTGTCACCTCCTGGTAATCTCTGGAAGTGTGCATGCAGTGCTACAAGCCAGATCAGCAAACTGGTTTCTTCACACGTCTTCATGGCTGCAATATTGCAGAGAGCAGCAGAAAATGAGTGCTTTTCTTGGGTTATAGGGAATTTTGGAATTCAATGAACTTCCTTTGTACATAAAGAAATGAAAAATATGTAAAATAATGGGATTATTTATTACTTTTTCAGGCTGAGAAGAAGAACAGGAAAAGAACCACTGATGCTGGTTGCACTATTACTTGGTAGATCCTCTGACATGAGGGTATGGAGGAGCACATCTACAGTTAACTTCACAGTCTAGTGAAGTGCTGGAGTTGTGATCTCCAGGAACACAAGTGCCACCTCTAGAAAAATAGAAGATAATAAAATTCCTTCCCCCTTTTTGTACTGAGTACTCTGTTGTTCCCCCATGATTTAGGATTCATTTCCCAGCACCACCTGAAAATTCAGCAATAAGAGAGGATAGTTCTGGCTCTGAAGCTTCCTACTAGCAGGTTGAACATGCTTTCCTGCCTCTTCTAAAGATGTCTTTTTCATCATGCAACAGTGACAGGACAAGGGGCAACTGTTTTAAACTGTAAGAGGATAGATATAGATTGGACATAAGAACGAGACTGTTTTACAATAAAGGTGGCAAGACACTGGAACAGGTTGTCCAGAGAAGTTGTGGATGCCCTGTCATTGGAAGTGTTCAAACTCAAGTTTGACAGGGCTTTGAGTAACCTGATATGGTGAAAGATGTTCCTGCCCATGGTGGGGTGGGGGTTGGAACTAGATGATCTTCAAAGGTTTCTTCCAACCTAAACCATTCTATGACACTATGGTTCTATGATTAATGGACTGGAAGGTTATGCGGAGTACACCCTCCATAACTTCACAGATGATACAGAACAGGGAGGAGTGGCTGATACAGAGGGTTGTGCTGGCATCCAGAAGAACCTGGACGGGCTGGAGAAATGGGCTGACAGGAGCTTCATGAAAGGGAAATGCCAAGTCTTACCTGTGAATAGAAATGTTTGACAGTGTCAAGGTTGTATGTCACAATAGAGGATGAGAGAGTTTATGCATTACACCAAATTTGGGTATAGGCATGAGATGGATACATGGTTTCAGACCAAAGTCTTTGTGGGGTGGGAGCACAGCACCTAGAGTACAATTAACAGGGGTCTATGAGTGGTCTCTTTCTCAGCCCATGGAGCATGGTGTTGGTGATCACTGCAGCAGGGAGAATGGGGGAGCCACACCCTCTCTCTGCCCCATTTCTCTATGACTTCAGTGAACCTCTTGCCACTCTGACGTGGGAGGGAGTGGCTATGATGATCATTAGAAAAGCTAGTAAAATAACTCTCTTGGTGATGTGAATTACAGCTGGTGCCTACTTCAGGACCTCACTACCTGTGTGGATGCCCTGAGCAAAGGATGTGCTACAGGTCAGTGACTATTGAGGGAGGATAAATTGCTGAATCCTCCAGTTTCAGACAGTAACCCCAAGAAGCACCGGCAGCAGGAAAGCAGATCTTATCAAACAGCCGCTCAGCGCCTCCAGGAGCCTGCCAGATCACAGGCAAGCAGAGACACAGGACCTCAAGCTCTGTTTTCTTTCCCTGCTTCATTAGTGCTTCTTTCCAACTCCAGGTTTCACAAAAGATGAAGAGAGTGAAAGGCACAGCCATGAGCACTATGTGAGTGCAGGTAGCATGAGGCTGGCTTCCACTACCCCACCAAATGAGCTGCGGGCCAGGAGAGGGCTCTTACTGTGGGGGCTTCAGCTCCCCCACAGGCTGCCCTAGCAGCATCTGAAAGGGAACTGTTCTCTGAGTCCCAGAGCTGCTGGAGCTTTCCAGAGCCAGCAGCTCTAGAAAGGCATGACAGAAGCTGCTGCTTCTTTGACCTGCTCCCCTGTGCTTTTATCTCCAAGGAGGTACTATTAAAGGTAAATAGCTTAGAATGTATCTGTACTTTACAGTGCACAGTACGAATGTGTCACAAGGCTGTTCCAACCTTCTGCAACATTTTAGGCCAAATGGTAAGGAAACACAGCAAAGCCTTCTGGAAATTTCAAGTCTGTGTTCGAACTACGAGAGTCCTAAGAGTTTAAAAATAATAAAATAATAGTTACAGAGCATTCTAGAAATTCTGAGCTTAAGTCTAAGACAACCTACTGGTGCTTTACAGAAAATTAAGATCAAGTTAATTTCTATGGAATGCACTCGATTTTACACAGTGTTACCTGGGAATGTGCCCTAATTCATTATTTAATTTGCCTGTCTCAAACTCAGCCTACTCCTATCCTGGGGAGAATACCCATCTGCACACTGACCTACACACACCCTGTTCCTTTCCTTCAGGAATCTGGCCAGTTTCCCCAGCCTGTAGATACAGGAAGCCCAGGATACATACTGGAGCAGAACTATTGCTCAGCATAGCAGTAGCCATAAAGATTTGAGACACCTAAAAAAGGCAAAATGAGGGAAGAAGTCCTTGTAGCAGTTTTCAAGTCTTGTCCATGTAGTCCATGTGGGAAGTATGATTATCTGTAAAGGGAGAATTGTCTGTATAAACACTAAGCAAAGATTCAAATGCACAATTCTGACTGTGACTATCATCTTTTTTCTTTCTGGAGGGAAGGGGATATTTTAAAAGCGGAAAAACCCCCTCCCTCATTCCATTCAATCACTTCTTTATTTAAATGGAGAACTGTTCAGGCAACTATTGGGGTTTTCTTGCTATATTTTTCAAAAAGCTTCACTTTGCAATAAATAAGAAAGTCTAAGAAAGTAAAAGCTTCATGAAACCTTAGGGTTCAACAGAAAAAACCCAACACCAAACCCAAAACATTTAGCTATATTTGGCAGCTGCTAGCTCAGTGCTGGAAGACTTCTTAATTTCCTCTGTGAGGACCAGCAGTTCTACAGCCAAGTTCAGTAATTAGGAACCCATGTCACAATTTTTAAGTCTTTCTGAAAACATACACCTTAAGAAGCAGGATGGCAGAAGTTGTAAGTCTGCCAGTGAGAAAAGGATGTTGACTCCATCAACAACATGCCTTGCATGCTTCTAGAAGGGAATAGAGTCACAGGGCTCTGTAGGCAAAGCTTTGAACTACCTGAGATGTAAGAGCAAACAACCTCCTGTGTTCTTGCAGTCCCTGGATCACACCCTTTGTCCTAGCACTAAAGCTTTAGATGCAAACTTTTGTCAGTCCTGGTAATCTCCATCTTGGCCAAGTCAGATTTTGATCTTACCACTGGAGGAATAAAGCGTTCTTCAGGGACTACCTGTACGAGGCAGAGACAGAGCAATACGGAATTGCCAAGAATTGTGTAACATGTCAAGACCAGGCCCATGTCATCAACTGATGGTGTGTAACAGATTTTTTTTGACTATTCTGTGCATTCCTTCTGGCCCCATTTGTTGAAAGACACAACATTTCACTACACCTTAAAAACCAGACCACCTCGGCAGAGTGGGACAGCACTGCACACCAATTATCCTCTTGCTCTGAATCAGGTAAAATTATCTCTAAGATAGTTGCCCTATGGTTGCATGCCCTCCATAGACTCTGTGAAATAATAATCTGATAAAACAGGCATGTGCCAGGGCTAGAAATGTGTCTCTCTGATCCAGCGGCACTACCTGTGACTGCTAGGCCTTGAAAAGTAACATAGTTAATTAACTGTAACAAAGTTATTAAGCGTAGCACCTCACTATTAAAGCACCTGTTAAAAAGTTTCAGGCTTTAAAACACATTACTTGCAATCACTGAAAGAAACTTACTTAAGAGGCCAGTCCTAGGATTTAGGCCGGGACTGTAATAAAAAATAATGGGAGTTGTATGTGTGTGTATATATATAAGTGTACCTGGACTTTAGAAAAGCCTTTGACACTGTTTTCCACAGCATTCTGCTTGAGAAACTCGCAACCCACAGCCTCGACAGGCATACTATCTGCTGGGTAAATACCTGTCTGGATGGCTGGGCCCAAAGGATGGTGGTGAATGGAGTCAAATCCAGTTGGCGGCCAGTCACAAGCAGTGTCCCCCAGGGCTCAGGACTGGGGCCAGCTCTGTTCAACATCTTTATCAATGACCTGGAAGAGGGGATCGAGTGGACCCTTAGCAAGTTTGCAGATGACACTAAGCTGCGTGAAAGTGTTGATCTGCTCGAGGGGAGGAGGGCTCTACAGAGTGACCTAGACAGTCTGGATTGATGGGCCAAAGTCAACTGTGTGAGGTTCAACAAGCCCAAGTACCAGGTCCTCCACTTTGGTCACAACAACCCCATGCAACGCTACAGGCTTGGGGAAGAGTGGCGGGAAAGCTGCCTGGCAGAAAAGGACCTGAGGATGTTGGTTGGCAGCCAGCTGAGTATGAGCCAGCAGTGTGCCCAGGTGGCCAAGAAGTCAAATAACATGCAGGCTTGTATCAGAAATAGTGCGACCAGCAGGAGCAGGGAACTCATCCTTTTCCTGTACTCGGTGCTGGTGAGGCCGCACCTTGAACACTGTGTTCAGTTTGGGGCCCCTCAGTTCAAGAAGGACACTGAGTTGCCAAAGCATGTCCAGAGGAGAGCCACAAAGCTGGTGAGGGGTCTGGAACATAAGTCTGATGAGGAGAGGCTGAGGGGACTGGGGTTGTTGTGCCTTGTTTAGCCTGGAGAAGAGGAGGCTGAGGGGAGACCTTATCACCCTCTACAACTGCCTGAAAGGAGGCTGTAGTGAGGTGGGTGTTGGTCTCCCAAGTAACAAGCGATAGGACGAGAGGAAATGGCCTCACATGGCGCCAGGGGAGGTTTAGATTAGATATTAGGAAAAATTTCTTCACTGAAAGGGTCATAAGACACTGGAATGTGCTACTCAGGGAAGTGGTTAAGTCCCCATCCCTGGAGGTATTTAAAAGATGGGTAGACAAGGTGCTTAGGAACATGGTTTAGTAGTGGACAGGTACAGTTGGACTCGATCTTAAAGGTTCATTCCAACCAAATGATTGTATGATTCTAGGAGAAGGAGGCAGTCCATGACACACCAGCAGATATGCACACCACAGCCTGTGCAGGTACCCACCACGAGAACACGGGAAAACTGTGAGGAGGAAGGAGCAGCAGAGAGGAGCTATTATGGACTGACCATAAACCTCTCATTCTACACACCCCCGCCCTGCTTGTGGGGAGGAGTCAGGAGTGAATTTGAGCTTGGGAAATGGTGCAGGAAACGTGCTGGATTAATGTTTGTCTTTTTTTGTTTCACTATGTTTGTCTTACTACACAAATCTACAAATTAACAATTAAATTGTTAATGTATCAGTTTTCTCCAAGTCAAGCCTGTTTTGCTTGTGACATCAACTAGTAAGCAATCTCCCTGTCTTTATGTCAACCCACAAGCTTTCTTATCCTCCCACTGAGGAGGAACAGTAAGTGAGGAGCTGGGTGGGCGTTTGGTTCTTTGCCAAGGCTCACCCACCACAATACGTGTACAATAAAGAATATAAAATTGTCCTGGTTTCAGCTGGGATAGAGTTAATTTTCTTCATAGTAGCCAGCATAGTGCTGTGTTTTGGATTTAGTACCAGAAGAATGTTGATAACACACTGATGTTTTCAGCTGTTGCCAAGTAGTGCTCAGACTACTTAAGGACTTTTTGAGCTTCTCCTGCTCAGCCAGGTGCACAACAAGCTGGGAAGTACAGTACAGCTAGGACAGCTAACCCAAACTGACTAAAGAGCTATTCCATACCATATAACGTCATGCGCGGGGGGGGGGTAGTTAGTTCGGTTGGTTCGTTCGTTCGTTCGGTCGCGGGCAGAGTGGTCGCAGCTCGGGCTGTGTGATCGCGGCTCGGGGGGCGTCCCCCATCCCACTGAGGGAGGGAGGGGAGTGAGCGAGCGGCTGCGTGGTGCTTCGTTGCCAGCCAGGTTAAACCACAACAAAAATTAAGTAAAATGCTGTGTCATATGAAAGAAAAAATACATTACAAGTTAACATGTCTTTAAGCTTTACTGGGGGGGTTGTGAACATCTGCATTCTTTAATGAGGAACAGCCTGTATCCACAAGATCACATACTGGTGATCATTACATTAATTTAACGTGCTCAGTGTTCAGTTTACCCTGTTTATGAGGGCCATTATACATACGAGTTTTAATTGACTGAAGCAATATGATAATGACCAAAAAAAGTATTTTTCACATTTGCAGGAAATGAGGAATGTGCTTTCTGAAATAAAAATTCTTGTTAGCTAAAGTTAGCACAACAGATTTGAAGGCAACAAAGCAATAATCCACAACATTATTCTAGCTATTCTCTCAGCATTTATTTGAAATATCAATACTTTTCGTAATATAGTTTATACATTAAGCAGTAGGGAATTGTCTTCATTTCACATCATCCAGTACTGAAGTGGCACATTCGAAGCAGCACATTAAACCTCTGAAACAGTCTGTACAATTTAGATAAATAGAACTCTGGATAACTAAACTAACAGAACTTCTGCAACTGTTACCAAAAGAATGCCAAGAAGCTAGGCACGGCACTGTACACACAAAGTGCAGGAAGGAGGAACACAAGATAACCAACTAAACATATGGGAAATGTTTTTGCATATACAGCCACATGTCTTTAATCGCTCAACACAAAAAGATAACAAGTTTTATTTAGTCCTCATTGAGGGCAGAATATGCACAAATGATGTTCGAAGAACACATGGTAGACAGAAACAAATGAAGTGAGGGTTGTGTTTGGTTGGTTATTGTATTCCTCAGTGAAGGAGTTTACAAAGGATATCTGGTGCTTAAGCAGCATGATTTTGTGCCAAGACTTGACAAGAAACAGTTAACAAATGCCAGTTTTATTCCCCATCTTGCCCTTTTACTGGCATTTTGGTGAGCATGCTCTAAGTTCCTGAAGGGCAAATTCAGGTTTGTGGTCCAAGGTTTTTACTACAGGAATCCCCATTTTATGGTTTACAGTTTACCTCTGGATGGAAATAGGCCTTTTAACAATAATTAAGAATATAAAAATGAGCAGAGAGCAGCAGGACACACAGTACAGTGGTTCACTTTCTGAGAAACCAAAGGGTCTACATTTACACTGTCTCTGTGAGAAGAGCAAGCCAGTTTGGTTGGAAGATACAATTCTGGTTAGTCAATGTTAGACCTGTGTGAACTGTATCATTAGGAAGGGAAAGATGGAATGGCAAGAACTTTTCCCTCTTTTTTTATAGAGAACTAAGACTGAAAAGTAATACAGTGGTGATAGGCATTATCTTCCCAGTACCACCTTCACTTCCTGCTACTTCCCTATGAGTTACCTGCTTTGCTTGCCATCATCTTCCCAGCTTCATCTCAGTAATGGCTCTGGTTACCACCAGGCCAGGGTGGCTAATAAACTAACCCACACTATGCTGGCTCAGAAGATACCACGCATCACCACCACATAGTATGACAACACGTAAACCAAAGACGCTCACTGAGAATCGATGACTCTAACCACTGCAGTCTGCATTGTACGGTGTAAGAAGCAGCATTCTGAAAGCAGTGGTACTGACACAACTATCTGGGTCAGAGGTGGTGGATCAGCCATCCTAATTGGGTAATGGAACTAGAATATCAACATAATTGATGGGGAAGAAACCTGACTGGCCATGAAGCATCCCCTCATACCAGTTTTCATCAATCTGGTTAGTGAGGGTAATGATATCACCCTCTTTAAATCCCAGCTCCCCTTCATTTTCTGGTTCAAAGTCATACAGAGCTCGGCAGCATGGCTGATCCATGTGAACACCTATGGAGAAGAAACACAAAGAAACAGTGTGCTTAAAAATCTCAACAGTTACAGTATCCTTTTAACATCATACCTACTAGATTTTGCTTTTTCTGGTATCACTCATATGCTGATAGCAGTTCTTTTGATGACATCTAAATTTGGAATACTAAACTTCATTAGAAGTCAGCTATCAGCTTTTGGCAGCCTTCACTTTTCATCTGTGACTGCTAGTAAATGTCTGAGAATCCTAAGAGAACCAAGCTACAGTCAAGCCCACACCTAAAAGCATGGCCACGATCAGTTTGGAATCTAATTTTCATCTGTTTACAAAACACAAAAAATGACGCAAAATCCCTAATGTATTTCCACCTTTACAGGCACAGAGATGCTTTGTCTGTTTACCTCAAGTAAGTAGTGTTAGCGGCAGCTTAAAACAACAGTGAAGATATAACTGTGTCTTTGTCCTTTATTTGGAAACTTCACTGGTACAGCTATACTGTAAATCAGTGTAGATGCTCCCAATCCTCTGAATTTTAGTATGAGGTTTCCAAAGGCCTTTTCTCACCATTCCCAAAAAACACTTGATTGCAAGGTCACCAGGATGGATTCAGAACAGGTTTGAAATTGAAAGCTTTCTAATATGTTAGTTCATGAACATCTGACCGTAAACCCTTTAGGATGGCTAATGGATATTATTGCAAGTCATTAGTGAGATCAGATTTTCATACGTTATATGAAATTAATAAATATTCCTTCCATCTCCTGTATTTCCTCCTCTCCCTTCAAATCTCCATAGCTTCAAGCCTACCAAAAGCAAAATTGTTACTGGTCAAAATATTTAGGATTTAGCAGCACTAAATTGTAAGGAATCTTATATCTCTACTTTCCATAGTAAAAGTTCATGCACTTCCAGTGGTATGAACCGGCACATGTCACTCCACCATAACGGCACTTCTAAGAATACATATTTCAGCTATTTCATGTTTACTGGCTTCAGGATGAATAAGTTTCAGATTCAAACCTTTTGCATATTCATTTCAACCACTCACTATGGCTAGAAGGCCCATGCTTGAGCTATTTTAAGACATAAAAATTCCATTTCTACAGATATCAATAGAGAAAGTTTTTCAAATGCCAGATTTAATTTATTAAATTCTCTACTGAAGCCTTCTTTCATTTCTTTACATATCACTCACATTGTATTTTGCCTTATTTGTCATTAAGACTGTTGCTGGCATCAACAAACCTTACAACGCTTATTTGGTATCCTCATTGCTATCAGCTGAAATTTAGAAGACTTAGCAAATAAACTCTAATGACCATAAAAGATCAGAGCTTTGAATGAACCAAGCCAAACATATATTAAAGAATTTTCAAAGAAGGCGCTGTTTCTCTGAAACCGATAAACACTTCAAAAGAAAGAATGCCTATTGAAGAACATGCTAAATACTGCTCCCTAAAGTGGAAAATATAAATGCTGAAGAGATGCAGGAACATCAGGCTGCACTGCCTTAGCACAGACAAGTGTTCATGACACTACAAAAAAGAAGTGACAAAGAAAATTCCTGGTGGCATGAGAAGAGCTTTCGCATGCAAGACTCAAGCCATGCTCAGGCACAAGGAACCTCCATTGCACCCCCTTCCTCGCTAGTATAGCGAGATTACTAGGAGTTTGCAAGGTTTGAAAGACTACGCAAGAAACTTTCTGGCTGCAGGTGCCAAACGGAGATACTGTTGCTGCCTATATCTGGGAGAACATCAAACATTCACATCGGGACATTATGGGAAGGAAGGAAATCCTGACTAAGATCTGGTGAAAAAAAAAATCAGGCTTGCAAGGTGGAGTGCGCTAGCAATTGTCACTGAGGTAAACTGGAATAACTGAGGTCAGGGTCAGGACAAAGGACAACTCTCACCATGACATGGGATAACAGACCATTACTGTGAGAAAAAAATAATAAGGCTTTCTTAGTATGTGCTGATATGAAATAAATACTTCTTTAAGATAATAATTACACAGTCATATAAATGCTTAATCTTTCCTGTGCTGCTCCCATTTGGACAAAGAGAATGAAAAGATAATAAAAAGAGAAAGGTAGCTTTGTTTTTCTTTTTAGTCATTTTTACTTTCAGGGTTTTTGTGTTGTAATACCTGATTTTAAAAAGCAGGACAAGGTTATAGAGGTTTTGGAGGGAGGTTCAGGGTTCTGCATTTTCATGGAGAACTTCCAGTTGTTCTTTTGGGTTTCTAAATGCCTATTTTGTAAAAAGCTATATTTCAAGATTAATTTAGTATGGCAGCACCTCCTTGAGCTTCTAGGGCTAGGGAAATTTTTGACCTAAAGTCACATTTAAAGCAATGGATTATCCATCCCTGTTCTCCTGCCTGGGGATGTGAACACTTTACGGAGAAACAACAGTTCAAACAGCTCTCTCCTATACTACCCTTATTCTCATTTTCCCTCACTAAGGAAGAACTAAACTCTAGAAGAAAGCATGGAACATCTGCATTGTAGCAAAACTTCAGACAGAGTTGGCTTTTCTTCTCACATTGCTACTGCTGTTACCTGAAGGTTTGGGTGTGGTGGCATGGGATATTCCTCCATTGTGCTGAGTATTGTCACCAGTTGTGAAATCCAGGCTCATACGGGGTTTGGGCTGGTATTCTCTCCTGGGTTGAGATGATGCCTCTTTTATTCTGCCAAAACATGAAGTTAAATGTCAAGAGTTGGTTTCTTGTTAACAGATGAGATGTACCAAACGCCTTTATTTCCATGGCTGAAGTTCCCATCCACCAATCATCCAGACTAAACAAGTTTTGGCATTTGGAGTAGTTTTTTTATTTACAACATTAGTTTAAATTACTAAAAACCACCTCATGTGACTATGCCATGAGGTTGTTAATTCTTTCCCTCTAGGAACCTAGCATTTTGTCTGGCTTCCTTTTGTCTAACAATAACAAAGAGCTTCTAACGGAGAAAAACTTGTTATGTGATTAGCAATGCTTACAGAAGGGCTGTTACAAACATCTCTGCCCCCACTTTTAGCATGATTTTTGCTTCTATCCCTGGCAAGCCTTAACTATTCAGTTAGTCGATGCCAACTCTTGTCATTTTGTGAGGAGACTGTGTGGGAATGTACTGACTTCAGTTGCAGCCTTAGTTGATTTGTAATTTGGAATACTTTTTTTCACGAAGGCGAACAACTCCAGTTTTCTTGACTCTCAAAATAAAAATATTATGCATCATACATTTCAACTTAGTCTTCTAATTGAGAAATCTAGAATTTCTAGGAAAGGGTACATTTACAGATTCCAGGGTAAAATCCAGAGAAGGCATGATGACAGAATCAGAGCAGCATGTACAGAACAACTGCCACATATTTTTCTAACACTGCATATGGAAGAATACTTGACTCAAGACCTCCGTATTTGAGGGATGAGTTGGTTTCTCTAATCTTCTCTAGATCTGCCTCAGACTTGCTCTTGGTAGCACATTTTGATTTATCTATTGAAAAAATCTGCTTTTAGCCTGACCAGTTTTGGTCCTGATAACAAGGGTTTCCCAACGTTCAAAATATTATCAGTATTAGTCAGTCCCCAGAGACTGCTTTTCTTCTTCATAAACAAAGACATAAGCATACTGAAACCATAAATTAATGAAGTTGTCAAAGTAAACTTAAGTAAAAAGGCTTTGCTGTCTTTCACCCATTAACGGAAGTAAAACCAGTGAAGTTTTTAAGAAATATTTAAACAAGTTTGACTACACTTAAGACTTCCATGAAACAAACACAATTTTTTACAGATTATGAACTAGAACGCAACAGTTCCAGTGACTTGCTAAAAATTACCCAAAAGCTCAGCATGAGACATGTTTCTTAAGAAAAGAAACATCTCAAGGGAAACCATTCCTGAGTCTTGAAAACTGCAGCCTCCTTTTGCTTGATGGAAAAGAGAGCTGAAATGTAAAAGCCTTCGCTGACCTTCCAGATCTTATTAATTTTACTGCAAGTCTCCCAATGTTTGCCACATGTCTAAAGTCCCAGTTCCTGAAATCATGCTGTTTTAAGGAAGTTTATGCCTTCCATTAATGTGTAGAAGAAAAATGAAAATTCTTGCACTTGGAGTTCCTGAAGAAAGTTTTGAAGCCTAATCTAAAGGCCCCATAAAGTATAGAAGACTTGAGTGCATTTTTAAATTCTTCACGTTTTTTGCAGTCTAACTCATTTTTTTTTTAAATTCTTTGGGCAGTATTTTAAACTGGACAGTCTTTGCAGTTAGAAGACGTTGACAACAGCAAACAACAGCACAAACAAGTTCCATTCACATCTTTTAAACAATGCCTAGAAAACAGGCAGTATGTTCTGTAGACATCACTGAGAGTGAATAGTAAGAAATTTGCTCACCTCACAGTCAAAAAAACAAACCCCAAAACTAAGGGCCATGCATTCTTTGCCACATCCATATCACCAGCAAGAAAAGACAAGTAGTTCAAATGGCAACAGCTCTACCACCCCTGCTTAATCCCTGGCATAGGCATATCACAGTGCTCTAATCTGTGTCCAGTGGTGTGGATTAAGGACGATTTACATTAGGGATGCACAGTAAGTCTATGCAAAAGATTTACTTCAGCTGATCTACAATAGCAGTCTGATGCAAGGGTCTTGAAAAACTAAAAACATTCAGAGCTGAAACTTAAAGCAAAGACACTGAATATTTAGCTGAATTTTCAAAAAGGGCAACAGATTATCTGAATTGATACCAGAAGAGAATTCTGCTGCAAAGAGGGGTATGTTCATTTTAGGGCATAGTTTATAGACTACAGAACAACCCACCTGCTCCTGCGGATTTTTTAGTGCTTTTCTAAGGTAAATGAATCGCAGTGTCCATTTGGAAGTGCTGAAAATCATTCTGTTAGCTTTTTGGACAGTACTGCAAACTTTACCCAGAAACAGCCTGCTGGGCAGCCTACCTACCAAAACAAGTGCTGTTCCTAATGGCAAAGAAATTTTAAGACATAGAACTGGATGAGGCTTACAGACTGTATAGTCTGAGAAAATAAACACTGACAGACCCAGTAGTACCAGAAACTAGATCTACACTAATGGCATCAGAAAACAGCAAAGAACCATGCACGATTAAAAAGCTGCCTCCACAAAGTATGTGAACATTATCTGCCCTTGGGAATTACATCCAGCATCTTCCAGAACCTTGTGGACTAAAGAAATCTTTCCTGTATGTTAAGCTCCCTTGAAGAAGGGTGTGTGTGGAGGAAACTGTGTGTGATAAACTTTTGCAAACATTATTTTTCTCATTTCAAGGGGGTACAATCTGTTTTGTGTTGCTAGAAACAAAAATTCTAAACTAAAAATTCTAAAATTTGATTAAAAACATATTGTATCAATTCTGAGATAGCATTCACAGTTACAGAAAAAGTGATGGAAGAGGTAAACTCAGTTAAGCCTTGTATCAAGTGATAATAAAGCTGGAAAAAATGAGTATTTAATAAGGTGGCAAATGATGGGGGTCTCACTCCCTGACTCAGGAAGATTTTCAGGTAGATGAGAATGTACCAAGCTATTCTTTTTCAATAGCAATATTAACATCTTCTCTCAGAAAGACCACTTTGTTAATACATGGAGGAATGGTAAGGAATCCAAAATTATAAGTCTCACTGACTTCCAATATTTATAAACACTTGCTTTCAGTTAAATCACATTTAAGAGCTTTACTGAGTTGAGATGCTTTCCTGAACTCAGTCCTCAAGGATTCAGCCATACTCAGAAGTATATGCATCTCCAAAACATAAACCTCAGCTTGCAATTGCCTAATAAAATGGCCCTTGTTTTCACACAATTACCAAGCTGCAAAAGATAACAGCGTTGCTTTCTACTCATAGGTTTTCTGCCTCTGTAAAACAAAAAAACAATTCAACAAACTTACAAAAAGTTCATTACCTATCTTCCAGCTTAGAAGTAACTCGCTGTAGGATCTGCGTGGCCTGCTTGTGGTACTCCAGCTGGGCTTGTACAAGAGCAGAAAGCTGGCTCACTTGTTCAATCTGGGGATTGACATTAAAACATCAGATCTTAGGTGAGTCACAGAATCACAGAATCGCAAGGCTTGGAAGAGACCTCGGGAGATCATCTAGTCCAACCATCCTGCTAAAGCAGGTTCTCCTAGAGCATGTTACACAGGAGTACTAACAGCTCAGCAATAGCGCGTAAAGACCATTGTCACGCTGGCACTGCAAAGGCAGTTTTACTTATCCCTCTAAAAACATGATTCATCTTTGGAGTTCATAAATAGATGCTTTTCCGTCTTTATTCATTACCATTTCTGGTTATGACCTGATCTGCAACGGTAACTAAAACTCTTCTCCGCAGATCATTTCTGTGGCTGATTTGCATGAACAGCAGCCTACAGACCAGCCTGCCTCACTCAGCAAACACTATGAAAACAAAAATGAGACTGCAATGGGAGCATAATACACTTTCTTGCTCCCTGCCTTTGAGGGGCACAAAACCATAGGGACTACGGTCATGGTTCTGTTGTATTCCAACCTGTGAAGCAGACCAAACCAGGAAGATACTACGTATTGTTGGATGCACAATATTTGTAGCGAAGGGAGATAGCATTCTACTTCATGAGGGAAAAAAACATCCAAAACTCTTGTGTGGGCAATGCAATTGCTAGCAGTTTCCATAATATACAATGCCACAATACTGTAATGCAGGCCAGTACCACCTGGCCACATGGGGTTGGATGTTACTACAAGGATTAAAACTACAAACTTATACTTCTTTTATTTCAGCACAGCTATATTTACTTTCTAACATACAAATATTTTCATGTTTCTTATGGCCCCTCTACAGCAGTCTGGTAACAAAATGAAGGACTAAATTAGGTGTGTATTTAAACTTCAAATAAATCCAATCAATTACTTTAATAGAATTATTCAAACTGAGTTTTCATTGACCACATATTCTGTAACACAGATGTCATCTGAAAAGCTTTTTTCCTCCAAAAGAGATAAGTTTTTCTTCTCGTATTAGTTTCAACATAATTATAAATAGAAAATTAAAAAAAAAAAAAAACCTAATAGATGCTCAATCCTAAACCAGTCTGTAAGCAATATGCTGCAGACAGATTTGAGCAGTCACATTAACTTTGGCTTTCCTATTCACTCTTGCATCTGATTACAGCAGAGACCATGGGGTTTTGAGTTCGTCATCTCTGATCTTCTCCAATCCTCCCACCAGCCCACACATTTGAGCAGACGCCTTGGCTCAAACCCAAAAACCACAGCTAAGTAGAAGTCATGACTTACATTTACATAACTCTAAGAAGGAAGATATTTTGGTTTTGTAAGTAACACTATGCAGTTAGGAAGCACAACGTTGCTACAGAGGATTTATGTTCTTTAGTTGTTACCTATACAATACCTATAAAATTAGTCCTACATGTGCATGCTCTACATTATTACAGCTTCTGAGCCTCTTACTGAGTCCACCAACGAGGCAAGCACTCCCCCATTGTACAGTGACAGGAATCTGTGGCGTCATGCGTTTAACAAGGCTTTCAATTTTTAGACTGATTTAGACTGCCTTCACTACTGAACCAGTATTCTTCTCTTTTTAAGATTCAGCTCAGAGATTAACAAGGGATATCTCACATCCATCTCCAGAAGGTTGAACATGCTTGACTCAGCAATTTCTTTTGATTCGTCAAATTTCTCCAGAGCTTGGCGAAGTTCTTCATCAGGGAGCTTGCCCTGTCTTTTCTTTTTGTAATCAAAATCCAGGCGTCGACCCTCCATTTTCTTTAGGTGATGCTAAAAAAAAAAAACAAAACGCAAACACAAGCACAGAACAAAGGATGTTCCTCAACTCTCCTTATACTACATTGTAATCAGGTAGTCCATGTACATTAGCAAGCATGTGCTGTTTGCTGTATATCAACCCCTTCCCACCACTAGCACAGCACTATGTGAGCCACTATGAAGAAAATCAACTCTATCCCAGCTGAAACCAGGACGGGGGAGAAATACAGAACAATTAATTAGGTGGTTTTCCATATCATTTTAAGAAGTCATGGTGTGCTGCTCTCTAAATGACAGACCTTCAACATTAAAAAAAGGCCATGCAGAACAGGTAACTGCAATTGCCACCTGTACAAAAGATACGTGAGTCTCAAGCTTTGCAACTCTTCGTAAATTATACCAAACTGCTTCAGACATCTTTCTTCAACATATATTTAACAATACAAAAGCCTTACTCAGCTCAGAACAACAGTTACTTATACGGATAAGCATTTGCTGAATTGGGAGGTGCTTTTAGGTCCACAATTATAAAATTAGTTGTGTGTGCAAAGAGA
This sequence comes from Egretta garzetta, assembly GCF_000687185.1. NCBI lineage: Eukaryota > Metazoa > Chordata > Aves > Pelecaniformes > Ardeidae > Egretta > Egretta garzetta. The sequence goes on from NW_009259860.1 coordinate 1,284,663, forward strand.
TTTTTCTCTGCAAATGCTGGCTTGTTCTTGGATTACTAATTATGCAAGCAAACACTGTTTGTGTTCAAAATTCCTGGGAACATTTCGGACACAATCTTCAGGGAGACAAAAGAGCAGTGCCAGTCTAGAGGTAACTATCAAAATGCCCTCACATGTCATACACTACAAAATTGAATATAAACATCTGTTCATCTGTTTAGTGAAATGAGCTTTCAAGCGGTAGGATTAGAGTACTGTGTTCATGCCTGCAGAAGCTTGACGATCTACCATCAAAAATGTTAGAATTCTGATCATTCCTTTTCTAAACCATCACGAAGAGAGACAGAGCTGAGGAAGTAAAACTCAAGCCAAAAGAGACTGAAATCAGATCATCTGCGAATCTGAAAACCCATCTTAAACTACACAACTAACGTAAGTTTTGAATATATACACAGTCTGCACATTTGGCATTATTAAAAAAGGGGCAATACCTGTATTTCTCTCAGATCTTTGTCATGGAGATTCTGAAGTGGGTCAATGAAGTTTTGTTTCACTTCCATGTCTAAAGAGTCCTTGACTTCAGAAAGCTCCTTCATAGCTTCTCCCACATCTGCAAGTGCTGGTCCTGAAAGAAAAGATGTCCAGTTTATCTCAAAATAACTTAGTTCCAAATCACTGTAGAATTAAACAAAGTCATGAAAATTTCAGTTACTACTTAATTTTAAGTCTCGAGTTTAGGAAAGAAACAGAGTGTGACGCACTGTGTGAAAGGGCAACATGGATTTTACACTTCTGCAGCCCCCAGAGTTTATGCCTTGCAATACAGCTGAACTTGAGGATCCAGGCTGTGTCAGGACAGCCTCCTCCACACCCCTCATTGTCTGTTCATTCCTCACTCTGGTGAAACAAACACGCTAGAAAAAAATTACTGGTATTTGCTCGTGTTGCTGTCACCAGACACTAGACTGCATCAAGATAGCTCTAAAGCAAGTCTAGGTCTTCCTGTTTGTCTCAGTGAGACTGGTGGCAGTATCAAGTGTAAAAGTTCTCAACAATTTCACAGATTATTTTTTTTTTTTTACTAAAGGTTTTTTCAATGCAACTTGGGACTTCATACACCTACTCAAGTTCATAAACTTCAGTAAGAATTAGCTGCCTTCTGAGATTTCCTCCAAGATTAACTTGAGGGACACAAAAATTACCACTCTGGTTTGTCTCCTCTGCATAAAAACAAAAGCAAGAGGCTCAAAAATACCCTCCTGGTTTGAGGTGTAGGTTGGTTAAAAAAAAAACACTTTCAAAGAATATAAAAAGGGTCCGAAAACCTAAAAATCTGAGAAATCCGAAGGAGCTTTGTCTCCCAAGAAGGGGATGCCAGCAATGCACTGCAAAAGTAGAGAGCCTGCCAGACCCGGAAGAAGAGTGACAAACAGCCATAATAGCTGTTATTAGTTAAGAATGTGAAAATAATAGCCATATCTATTCTGCTGTGTGCTACTGCAATCATGAGGGAATACACAGCAATTTGCAACAAACTAAATTCTATTAGTTCTTCATTTTCCCTTTAAAAATGGGTTTGAAATTTAGCAAACGAGAGGCAACAAATTAAAAAAAAAAAGCAATTCAGTAGTCTTTAGCACAAATCAACTGACAACTGCCAAGCTAACTAGTAAATTATGCAAAACAAACCAGAAAGTACCTTTTCCATTGCAGATGTCTGTAAGCCAGGAACAATATTTTATGAAGATACAAACAGGAAATAGAATTTTCACAGTCCTGTTTGAGGGTCCTGTGTGTTGCCTTATAAAAATAGCCACAGAGAAGCCCACACAAATAGGACAGATAGACCTATGTTGTGGATGTCATCTCTCTTTGTCAAACCCCTACTGTTGAAGAACATGATGTTAAGTCTCAGTTTAACATTTCTAACTTGGGTAGCTGTAAACTTATGTGGGGCTTGAAGGGAGGACTGGTTGACAGAGAAGACAGGAGTATTTGCTCGTGCCTTAAAATGTGGAATTTGGTCAGAAAAAAAGGTGACAGCCTATTAAAAATCTATTAGCCTTTATTCCTTGCCTATAATGAAGACAGTAACATTTATTATAAGGATTCTGAGGACAAGAGGGTTTTATTGTACACATGCATAGACAATAATACAATTTCTGAACATGTACATCTTTCATCCCAACACATCCCCAATAACATATTCTATGACAGAGAGTCTAAAGCCTATATGGATATGGGTCCAAATGGAAACAATCTGACTTTCATCCACAAGAAAAAAATCTCTAGTCCAAACCTGCAAAAGATACTCAAGAGGCCTAGACCAGCCTTACAGGAGAAGTGTGAGGAAGCAGAACTCTGAAACTTCTTGCAGAAGTTCTTCCTTTATAAAAGCACAACACTTTAACAATGAAAGTTATAATTTTACTACCATTTTTACTGCATTATAATGAAAAGGGAAGTAATCAAGTTACCAAAGTTGCATTCTTCTCCGAGTTCTCGGCCAAATTTCAGCATCGCATCTGCCAGCAAGGCTTCAGCCTGAGGATAACCTGGTCCCTTTTCCTGGCCTCGAATTTTTGACATAGTGTTGATCATGCTGAGTTTAGCTCTGGAAGCTGAAGCAGGCAAGTGACAGAGGTTACAAACATGCAGTAGTTTGACTACCCAGACAGGAATGCACTCTTTAAATTTATGAGCTACCTACCGTGTATTTGAAGAACGTTACCTAAGTTTAGGACTAAGCCCTGTTTTTCATCAATTATTTTTAGAGCAAAGGAATGAAATGTTGGTCACTGATATTTCCTTCTGCTGGTAGGCCAGAGAGGAGCCTCTGTCCTGAACTTTAAGTCAAAGCTTCCTTTGACTTGGACAAAAGAAAGCCCAGGAATGCTCCCAAGATAGCATGTTTGACATGTGCTACAACTCAGGTAGAAAAATCTTCAAGCTATCCCCAAGTTCTTAATCTTAAAATCCTTGGCTACCAGACGGATAGCAGATGGAGCCAGCCTTCCTCTCAGAGAGAAGTCCAAACTAGGTACGCTCAAGATTAAACTGTGGTGCTCCACACTTTTTAAATGCTTGAAAGTTTTTCTGTTGTAGAATATTAAAGAAAACTTATGTTCCCAAACATGATGTCCAACAACCTTTGAAACATTTTTTGCTTATTATGGGGATTTAGGGAAACTACTACTTTAATATGGTTTACAACTGTACTTTAGCTTGTATTTTATTTCAGATACACAACTGCAGATCAAAAGAAAGCACACCATTATCATAATTGATGAAAACAAAGACAGCAAACATAAAATAACTAATTTGTTTCATGATGTGCTTTAGTGAATTTTTGCAACTGCAGAATGGCCTGCCGATAGTGAATTAATTAACAGCACTTGACTTAAATTTTGCCAGCTAAATCCTATTGCCAGCAAAGCTGACTCAGTGGGTGTTCCTACCTACATTATTGTGTGTGCTACAGGAGGGCAGTTATGTATGCCTCTACCTCCCTCCTTGCAGAGGCTTGACTTAGTTGCTCTTATGAGTCAGTATTTGTTTACAAAACTTCAGTAGCTCCCACTGTTGTGTGCTGATTTCATTGGTCAAAACTCAACCTTGCACACACTTTTGCAACAAAAGAAACCATTAATAGACTGGAGTCAACAACTGTTTTGCTCTTAATTTATTTTTGAAAGTACATATCGAGAGGCGGTTCTTGTTGCTGAATATGTTTCACTACATGGCATACAAATGTATGCACAGACATAGACACAGAAATACACACAGGAAAATCATGCAAGTGTCATAGTACTTATTTTGCCTGAGAAGCAGCTATGAAAGGATAACATATTTTTAACATACAGTAATTACGTTTTTGTAAGCTTTCTCATTACCCTTGAGAGCCACCAGATCATGCTTTTCAGCATGTGGATTTCTTTATGCCTTCTGTTTCTACCCACTACAAAAACTAGTCAGCAGACTGGCTGACTGTTCAGTATAAGAAACTGCATTTTAATGAAGTGTCTGGCCTTTAAAAATGGCATTGAAATGATGGTGGCAATGGGAAAATACAGAAGCACAAAAGAAACTATAGCACAAACAAAACCAGTCAGGGTAATGGAGGCAGCAAGCTGACTTAAAACAGGAACAAATGGGAGTATTTTCAGAAATAAAAGCAAAAAATGAAAGAGGGAATATAAAAAAATGAAGTGGCTATATTCTGGACAGGCAGGTAAGAGCAAAAAGCATGAGGGAAAGGAAAGAATGAAAGAGATGAAAGGACAGTAAGGGAAGGGCAAGAAATAAATCATAAAGAGAAGAAAGGTAAGCATGAGAAATTTATGCTTCAATGATTCATCTAATCATTTACTAATGATTACAGTAGAAACCTGATTTAGTAGGAAATCTTAGAATACATCCACCAGTGGTCTCATTCCACTTTTCTTCTTTTAAAGTTGATTCCAGTAATTTCCATGGGAGCACAGGTAAATTTGTGCTCGGTCAATCTCAGAATACCACCCTGAGCCCTTTAATTTCTATTGCTTTATTGTGCTAGTGCCACGTACTTTCTTCCCTCAGTTGTGTTTCAGCCTGAGTGAGGACAGGCAGAGATGTACAAAACACCACATGGAAGTGTCCTGAATGCTTGATTCTTCTCCCAGTTGCACTCCCTCTCTTTTACATTGACTTTCATGATGTCACTAATGATTCACCTTAATATTAAGTGTTAACAGAGCCATGGTGAATCATAAGAATGCTGTCAAAAGAGTTTGAAAGAAACTTCAGCAGTAGGTTCAATTGCTCATTTTTTGTACTTTCAATCTTGTTCATCCTGCACCTCTTTTTCTTGAAATTATGGTCATGTACATTTGCATGAAAAGCTGTAAGCCTTCATCATGTTCAATTTTAGTTATTTTCAGCTCTCCCTCAGTTTTTTTTTGCAATTAGGAAGTCTACAAAGCTATCTTTTTCTTTTGCACTAACCTCAGCCCAACATTTCTTTCAATAAATTCAACTGTGTCTTTAACAACCCTTTCCTTTCCCCCTTTCCCTTTCACTTTCCTTTTCCCCCGTCCCCTTTCCCTTTCCTTACATCACCTCCACTTCTCTTCCCCTTCGCATTTCCCTCCCCCTTCCCCTTCCAGCATTAGTTAATTAATTGTATAGTGAAGTTAGACAATGCTGCATACTTCATTAATTGATCTTTCGAAACACCAAGAAGCCAATTGATCTCTAGCACTGTAATACTATGTTATCCAAGCATACTGACGTTTTCAGGGCACATCTTGTTTATCAAGGAATGTGTGCTACATCCCAACCCCTCTTCTCCCTACCAAGCCCAGGTAAACTTTAAAAGAAAATCTGCTAAATATTGCTGTTAAAGAAGTAATTTTCCATGCAATTCTTCTCACTATAGGGAGCACTTTTGCAATTGGCCTAAAACAGATCTAAGATCATGTGGGAGCTGAAAAGAGTCAGTCCTCCTTTCCTCTTACTCCATCTGCTACCGTTGGCCAGCTGTGGAATGACAAACACAACCTCATTTGATATGCAAGAAAGTAAATCTTCCTCCTTCCTAGTACAATTTTAATTTTCTGATCCTACTTGCACATGCCACAGGCAGACGAAGGGATGTGTTGTTAGAGTAGGGAAACTATAGCAGCGCAAACTTACATCAGTCTGAGGTGCTTGAAGTCAAACCCTCAGCTACTTCCAGAAATTTTGCTCTCTGCCATTGCTCTGAGCCTCTTTCATGATTCACAGCAATCACAATCACTCAGATATGTCAGGAAGGCAGCCAGAGAAGCACTGAACAGCCAAAGCTTATTACTCAGTCTATACGATGTTGCACAACAGCAGCTTGACAGTAGTTAACAATTTTATCACTAGCCCCATAATGTTTGTCAATCCCACTGCTTTTCCTGCAGAGTGCTTGTTGACGATGAGCAATGAAGCTGTGGACTCAAGTCATAAACAGTATTTCATCTGTTGACACAGAAACTGTTCTAGTCATCATTATTTTCTCTCTAGCAGTTCTTGAACTTGTAAATATTATTCCTTCTTTTTTCAATCCACTGGCAGTGTCATCAGATTATCCTCCCTTCCTCTGTGGTCTAAGAAAAATATCACCAATTAAGCTATACTAGCAACAGTTCTTCATCCTACCACACTGAAGTTAATATATTTCACACCAGTTCAAATTTGTTTCCAGCTATTAGGAAATAAATTCATCACAGTGAATGAGTGAATTTGGTCTGTACTTCCATGAAACTCTAAGATACTTATGGTAGGTAGAGAGCCTCATTTGACCTTCTCACTTATTTTGCAGAAGCATAACTCCATTGATGTCATCAGTAAAGCCGGAATTGACTTATGCTAGTATCAAAACCTTTATGTTCCTAGATCACTATGGAAATCTTCAATTTCTTGAATGTAATGGTTTACTTGATTATAACAGCTCCAGATCAGCCCTCCTTGTGAGGATTCTTTGGCAACTGAGGAGTATGCAGCTCTCCATCAGGCCAATCGCAAAACCCTGCTTTCATCTCCCCTTGGAAACCAGTAATTAATTTCTATTTTGAAGGTTCAATTTAGTCATCTCTGATTATATCCATTTATCTGCCCTCTTCTCTGGTTCGGCATCAACAGCTCTTTTGCACCCTCCCTTTTGTAGTAGCTCTAATGAGGATGGGAAATTGCTAGAGGACCAGGTGAAAGGTGTTGTTATGTCCCTTCCTGGGCCCTGGAGGAAGTTGCTTCAGAACTTTGTCTTTCTTCCCATGGTCTGCAAGGACTGCCTGTTCCTTTTCCCTCACACAGCGTGAATGACTGGGACTGCAGAAGAAAAGAGATGTCTCATACAGACAACCTCACTGTGCCTGATCCCAGTCGCCACCCGTGGGCTGATTGCCTCGTCCCCATACCCAGGGAGGTGCGTGATGCCCAGGGATGCTGCTGTCCCAGTGGCCCCTGGCTGCCCTGCTCCTGGCGGGAGCAGTGGGATGGGCCCTGGCTGCCAGGCCCTGCCCTGCTGCCCCTGGGGTGTCCACAGCCATCTCCACCTCCCAGGGAGCACCCCATGCTCACACTGCTGACATTCAGATGCCTGGAAGTAAATACACCTGATGTCCAGGCATATGCTGCCCCCTCACCTAAAGCAAGAACACACAAAAGGAAAACATGCCTCCCAAAGTCAGTCTCTATTCCCCCAGCAGCCTAACACAGAAGCCTGTAATCATCTCTGTCTTTTACTTTACGGTAATGTCACCAATTTTGTGTTAATCTTAACTGCACCAGTGAGAATGACATCTGTCAGACCACATATTGGTGAGAAAGAGTATTTTCAAAAAGTGCTGCAAGTGCTGTGAGATTGTGAAACTACATTACCTGGATTGGGCTGAAGATACTCTATCGTCTTTGCCATTATTTCCATAACTGCCCTGCTGGTAACATCCACTTTCTAAAGAACAGAGAGTTAAACAAAAAGAAACATGAAAAGAAGGTGTTAGACAAAAGGAAGATGTTTTTCTCTCTTCTTTTTGTTCCTATAAATTCTTTTAACTCCTCTTCTAATTTTATTTTTGTGTCCATGAGAACAGCCCTGGTACCAGTATGGTGATAATACCTGGAAAACTACCAAAGCATGAGCCCACCATTTCAGTTTACAGCAGATCCATTCTCAAGTAAGAGTACCTCAGGATGTGTTAGGAATTTGATATGATTCATTGTACTGTGCTGACACTTTACATCACCCTGGAAAGTGTCCACAACAGGGAAAACTTTTTGATAGACTGGTCACTGAAAACTATTTGAAGAATTAGCCACCTTTGATCCCCTAAAAACTGGCAAAATGAGGGGGGAGCAGATGTCAATCAAAGCCAACGACCAATGACAAAGGGAGCTGTCTACCTCTTTCACAGTGAGGTCTGGTAAAATTGGGACAAGGAAAACTAGGTATCACTCAGTTTCCAATTTCAAGAAACCTATCAGCATGGATGCACTGGTGATTTATTTCCCCTGGCTGACTCCATGAAGTATTATTTTATATTTAGGAATTTAAAATACTTAGATCTGAACAGCATTCTTCTACTGTAATAGGAATTCTTGCTTTCTTAAGAAGTACTCCACATCAGCTTCCTAAGCTGCATATATCTAAGTACTCTCTCTCTCAGAATCAGGCCTCAAAGAAAAAAATGCTGCTTTGGCAGATTTGGGGATCCCCGTAACCTGTCCTGTACTCTGCATTTATGAAGACACATTGCATTTCTCTGCAGGGTAGCTTGTGTCCCACGGAGTGAACCCCTTTACCATAATGGCAAGTTCCTATTTTAAAAAAGAACACCTGAGACAGGTTGGCTGCAGCGTGCTGTGACTGACCTCTTTCCTGTCTCCTGTTGCCACTGCCATCTGCCAGGTCTTGCTCTGTGCTTCACACAAACAAGCAGAAGAGGTCTGCTAGCCCTGGGTGAGTAAGTAGCTGAACTGACTGGTAGGGAGCCCAGAAATCGCTAGAAGGCTGCAGAGAAGAGCGGGGGTGAGGGAACAGAAGGCTGGGGATAGCAGAAGGAGCATGTCCACTGCATGCAGAAAAGCTGGCAAGGGATCACGGGGCCAGGCGGGGAGCGTGGAGCCAACCGATGAGCTTACTCCATTCTCTTCTCAACTCTCAGTGCTTTTATCTCCTGGGCTGACAACCCATGCTGTCACCGAGGGCTATGTGGGACTCACCCCTGGCTGCTGCAATGTCCTATTTTCCACTCTAAACCTTGCATCAGTTTTCTGAATCTTTGTTAACATCTTCCAGTTTTGGTGGCAGTGCCTATACTTGTGGCACATTCAAAGGGAGAAAACCAACACTACAGTACTTTCACTGTAAGGACTACAAAGGATATGTCCTTCTCCTTTATTTTCCATCCAAGGTTTTCTCCCCATCTCATTATGCAAATGTACAGATAAATAGCTTCTGTTTCTCTTGATCAGAGTTATATATCAGATATGTACCCTACAAATCACCTTACAAGATTTGATAGTGTTTTTCAAAGTCAAAGCCAGAAAAAAACCCCTGTGCCTACTGATCCTTTCAACTGAAATATAATCACTGCCACACACAGCTGTGGCTTTTTTCCCCCCATGGAAACAGTGCTACCACTGCCAGCCTCACCAAGCAGTCTGTTGGGGGGTTAGCCCCATCTACCCAAACCACTTTGCCAGTGGAGGGTGTCCAACAGGATGTCTGAACCTATGAATGAATGTTCCAGTGCACTGTCAACCCCCTTTGGCAGACAGCTCTTGCTGCTCTTGACTGACGCTGAAGGAGCTGAGAATTACAGGCACCCTTTGTCATTGAAATGACCGCCTTGTAGACGGGCTTGCTCTGCCTTGGCTGCAGTGAATCATAGAGTCATAGAATGTTTTGGGTTGGAAGGGACCCCTAGAGGTCATCTAGTCCAACCCCCCTGCAGTGAGCAGGACACTGCTAACTAGATCAGGTTACTCAGAGCCCCATCCAACCTGGCCTTGAATGTTTCCAAGGATGGGGCCTCCACTACCTCTCTGGGCAACCTGTTCCAGTGTTTCACTACCGTCATTGTAAAAAATTTCTTCCTTATATCCAGTCTAAACCCACCCTGGTTTATACTCCTTGTCCTGTCACAGCAGGCCTTGCTAAAAAGTTGTCCCCATCTTTCCTATAGGCTCCCTTTAAGTACTGAAAAGCCGCAATCAGGTCTCCCTGCAGCCTTCTCTTCTCCAGGCTGAACAACCCCAACTCTCTCAGCCTGTCCTCTTAAGAGAGGTGCTCCAGCCCTTGGATCATTTTAGTAGCCCTCCTCTGGACCCGCTCCAACAGGTCCACGTCCTTCTTGTGCTGAGGGCTCCAGAGCTGGATGCAGTACTCCAGGTGAGGTCTCACCAGAGCAGAGTAGAGGGGCAGAATCACCTCCCTCGACCTGCTGGATGCGCTTCTCTTGACGCAGCCCAGGGTATGGTTGGCCTTCTGGGCTGCCAGCGCACATCGCTGGCTCATATCCAGCTTTTCATCTACCAGCACCCCCAAGTCCCTCTCGGCAGGGCTGCTCTCGATCCTTTCTTCCCCCAGCCTGTACTGATACCAGGGGTTACCCTGACCCACGTGCAGGACCTTGCACTTGGCCTTGCTGAACCTCCTGAGGTTCACACAGGCCCACCTCTCCAGCTTGTCCAGGTCTCTTTGGATGACATCGCATCCTTCTGGCGTGTCAACTGCACCACTCAGCTTGGTGTCATCTGCAAACTTGCTGAGGGTACACTTGATCTCGCTGTCTATGTCATTGATGAATATTATTAAATAGCACTGGTCCCAATACGGACTCCTGAGGGACACCACTCAGCCATTGACCACTACTCTCTGGATGCAACCATTCAACCAACTCTTTATCCACCGAACAGTCCACCCATCAAATCCATAGCTCTCCAATTTAGAGAGTGATCACCACATTATGGAGTTTGGGATCCTGCTGAGCATACTGAAGGTTAGTACTAAGACAGAGGTTTCAGATTTTAAAAGAGCAAACTTCAGCTTGCTCAGAGCACAGCTGGGAGGGATTTAACGGGAAACTTCCATGGAGGATAAACGAGCCAGTGCATGCCAGGAGTTTTTCAAGAACACTCTCCTGGAAGCACAAAAACAGTCCACCCCCTTTAAAGGTAAGGGAAGAAGGTGGAGCAAGAAACCACCTTGGCTTAACTGCGAGCTTCTGAGTCTGCTCAAAACCAAAAGAGAAGCATACCAAAGATGGAAAAGCAGGCAAACACCCATTGAGAACTACCAGGGCATTGCCAGGGTGTGTAGAGATGCAGTTAGAACAGCAAAAGCTGAGCTCAGATTGAAATTGTCAAAAACTACAAGAAAGAGTTCTTCAGGTATGTAAGCAACAAGCAGAACCAGAAGTAAAATACTGGCCTGCTGTTAAAACAGGAGAGTTGAATTAGTCACCAACAATGCTGAAAAGGCAGAGTTTCTCAACATTTCCTTCACCTCTGTCTTTACCGGCACTGTTGGTCCCCAAGCCTTGGGAGCAAAATCCAGGTTGATGCAAACACAGACCCACTGTCATCAGAATCATCTCCCCAGGGACGTGGTAGATTCCCCAACACTGGACACTTTTAAGATTCAGCTCTGGACAGGGTGCTGGGCCATCTTGTTTAGACCATGTTTTTGCCAAGAAAGTTTGAACGAGATGATCCTTGAGGTCGCTCTCAACCTATGATTCTATGATTCTTTTCAGAGATCCTTTACAACTGAAACGAATTTGTAGCTGACATCAGCTTCCATCTCTGAATGAAATACTGTCATTATAAAGAGTGCCATATATTAAGTATGCCTTGGTTAGAAAACAAAAAGAAATAAGAAATGGAAAACTCAGTCCTGATAAAAGCTTTGCAATTCTTGTCTTAGAAAGGAAAAATGAATAGTAATAATGAATATATGGATCTGTATTGAGACTTACCCTTTCCATTTCTTTGAAGTCATCATCTAGCTTGGTTCCTTCTGCGCCTCCTACTTTTTCACTCACTTTCTGCATTTAAAAAAAGAACAACAAACAGATTCAGCAATAGCTGAAAAATCTAGCCATCGTGTTTTCCTAGGGAAATGTTGTTGGTTTTTTTTTTCTGTTAGTGGGTACAAAATCCAGACATTTCTGGAAAACTTATTTCAAACACACTTTAAGTATAAACAATCAGAAAATAATACATTAGTGCTTAAGTCTCAGAGATGCAATCATCTTCTGACAGTGTCAGAAGTACATACCATCATGTCTTTGCAAGATCACACCTCTATTTCTCTGTTGAATTAATGTCTGTATATTGGAACTTAACAAGCAATTAATCAGCAATGACAGATCTGTATTCAGTAGCCAGAAATATCCATGGTCATGTGTGCTGATGAAAAAGGAGGTGACTTGATAGAATGAACAGGGGAAGGAATTAAGGCACTGAAAAATTTCTCATCAGAGCTGAAAATGGCCTCAGCTGCTTTGTCCAGTGCGTATCAATGCAACACCAAGGGTAATAATCATGCCTAAGCACAGATGAAGAAGAAGCTCCCAAGGCCTGGCTCCAGCCACTCAGCAGGCAACAGGCACCCACGCCTGAGAACTCTCAGATACATTCTGACTCAAGCCACTACCAGACCTTCACCAGTAAAAATCAAGTTTATAAATGAAAGTGATAGATAGACATAAACCCCCCTACAATTCACACCGTGCAAGAGCTTGAGGTTCACGAGTTATATATAAAACACCCAGCTGACAGACCTATTAGAAAGAATGAAAAGGAACTTTGGTGTCATATCTTTAGCAAATACTTAATCTTTTTTTTATAAATACACAGTCTGAAAACTAACTGGAAAATTATTCTGTGCTACCGTTTCATTTCCCTGATTCAGCGGAACACATTGAACTGAGTTTCCCTTCACTGTCAGTAAAAGTGACAGTAACAGATTTGAACAGTAACTGCTCTGCAGCACCATTCAAAACGGATTTTAGCAATTGCATTGTCAGTCACAAAGTGTTTTAGTGGTGTAATTCCACAACTAAGTCAGGTGCACATGATGCAGTGAATACTAATCTTTCACTGGGCTGACATTTGTCGTAAGAAATTCATCAGATGTACAACTTCCTATTTTCTATCCATTTTTAGTTCTTTCTACTGAACATCATTTGATTATACAAACTTTCTAAGGTGCGTCTGAATCATCTTCAGTCTGTTTTAACTGAACTAAGTGTAACTACTGATTTCAATGAAGCAATTCCTGCAATAAACAAGGCGAAACAAAAAAAAATTACACTTTTTTCCTCTTGGTTTCAATCACCATGTTAATTCTTCTACAGCTTTCTTTTAGTATAAAGAGGAGGAAGACCCATAGTCACTTGTTCACGTGCCCATTAATAAAATCCAGACATTTGATTCATTTCAAACTCACTCCAGTTCACGCCAACAAAGCTGCAAGTGCAGCATGGCCAAGCACTTAGTAATGCAGGCTGTAATTATCTGTGCAACAGGAAATGGCTATCAGCTCTGTTTGTTTTCTGTCAGCTCATTGCAAATTAGTACCCAAAATGGTGCATTAATGAGACATCAATACTATGAAACATCCTGAAAAAAACCCAAAGAACTTTACTTATCCCTTCTTTCCTACACAGAAGAGATGTGCAAATCCATGCAGACACTCTCCTGTCATTAATCTGAATGAAGATGAGTTTGTGTGGTCTGTATTACTGAACTTGTGCCTCACAGAGATTAGTGAAGTGCCACCAAATATCATAGATTTCGAACTCAGTGCTGTTAGGTACAATTCTGCAGTGGACGAGGGATAGATTCAACATCCTAAAAGGTGCTATTCATTTCAGTTTCTGTGAAAAAAGGTAACAAAGGAAGCATAAAAGACCATAACCTTTCTTCATCAGTCCATGAATGACTGTTCTGCAAATGGACCTTTGACTACAGATGATAACGGCAAAATCTGCAGAGGAGCTTTCTACCACAAAGATTTCAGGTCCCTGAAAACAACACTACGCAAACATACTAGTACTTAAATATTCAAACCAGATATTGAATAACTGAAGTTCTATTCTAAGGATACAAAGTACCCAAAGGTAATCAGTGCTCCAACCCTTTTTAGCTGTAGGTTTACTTTTCATCACTTTGAGGTATTTTCATAACTGATGAGGATTTGCAAAGACATGGCTTATCATCCCCACAGATGTCCTAAAGATCCCATCTCATATGTAGAAACCACAGCAACTGCTCCTTCCCCTCATATTCATCATTACTCTAGCTGAGGAATGTATGACACTCAAAAGTGCAGCTGTGTAGACTACTGGAGTGGCCATTGCTACATCCAAAATGCAGGTCATCCCTCCCTTCTAAACATGTTTTCCATTTTTGGTCACTTTGTCAGTATTAGCCTCACAATCACCATCATGAGTCACCCATTTAAGGTGACTAACAAAACCACATACCAAGTAGAAAATGTATTTGTAAAGCTCTGGGTTCAAGTACTGTTACAGACAACAGAGGTAAGTCAAAGGAGAGAGACAAGCTGTGAGGTCTTCACCCCTTCTGGAGCTGTATGACTCTTCCTTCAGGGTAGTTACATCATAGGTCCTTGAGGAATTACCTTTACCTCCATTATTCAGACAAAAATCTGGTTTGGAAAAGCACTGACAGACCACAGCAGAAGAGCAGCGGAACCAAAACCCTACTTGAAAATTTCTTGAAGGCCACAGCAACTCAGCAGTCAGAGATGAGAACTCAAATTAAGGACTCAAATTTAAGAAAAAAAAAAAAAATTAAACCCTCAAAAGTTCTTGCCCTTTAGGGAAGAATGGGGGAAATCTATTCAGAAGAGGATATTAAGCCCTCTTTGCGAGGCCATAATCTAAAGTGTTCAGGTGGGTGCAGTGGGCCTGAGAAAGGCAGCCCAAGTATTTGCAAAAGGACTCACATCTATGTCATCGCCATATTGATTAAATTTAGAGACATTCTTCAGCCCGTTTATATCCATCCTCCACATCAACTGCTAAAACATTTCATTAAGGCTACCAGTCTACCATTCTCTAAGATTGTCAGATTTGATTATCATAGGTCATGAAGCTATCCTGCTTACACTGGCTGAGGATCTGCTCTCATGCTAAAGATTCAGAAGTAGTCAGAAACATGGCCAGCTAACAGCTACAGCTTGCCAGAAAACAAGTCTCCTTTGCCATGTCATTAGAGTCAAGGTTTCAACATTTGGGTTCTTGCTTTACAACAGAATGAAAATTAAGCCCTTTAAATTGTCTTTAAAAATGCTAATACTACCTCTTCTCCTAGTCCATCATATGGAAGAATCAAGACTTAATCTGATACCACAGCCAACATTTAGTTATTTTGTGATTGTGCCTTCTTTTTCTAATGTTGATCACCTATTCCATCTTGCCTCCAAAAAGCCTTTACAACAAAATTATCATTAAAATATTGATATATTTTCATGAAAAATAACAGATTCATCAACATACCAACATTCTCTGGGTAGGGGGAAAAAAATGTCATGAAAACATTTTAGTGCATCAAAAATACACAGACATTTTCTACACCTAACAATGTCATGTTTTACAGTTGGGATCTCTGTATTTTATATGACTGAAAACAAGTGCTATGTACCTTAGAGCAAATTCCAGTTTTATAAAGATCCCATTTCCACTCAGGCAGAATATAACTTTAAGATCTGCTGGTCAGAACGGTTTCAATAGGGACAACAAGTGGCATGAATCCTACACTCAGGGGAAAAAATAAATTTGTTTTTTTCCTGGCAGGTGATATTGAAAAGGCAGTTTTTTGGTAAATGCTGACAGGATCTGGAATATAAGCCATAGTGATAGGAGTGTGGTTTGGTAGACTGATTTCATGTGAAACAACAAAACTTATTAGGTCTTAGTTATGGAGCCATTTGTTCCATTTTTCATATAGTTGTGCGATTAAACTTTTTTTTTATATTACTGTGTCATGATGCAGCATGTCACGCAGGAAATAAAAATCCTTGTGCAGTCACTGTGAATATGCTGAAAATTCCAGTTGCCTTTTATAGAATACACTGATGATCACTTGTACAATATCCCACGCAGCAGTCCTCTAACTAATGATGATACGGATCTGACGCTGTCATCTCTTACTGCTCACAAGATATTGAAGTAAATCAAATGTGCATTAGATAGCTATTCCATGAGAATTATGTTCTTCAGTACTAGAATGCCTTCTGAACAATTCACAGTTCAAACAGCTGCTCCCAGAAAGCCTTGCACAATATGATATACCACTACCCAAACTTGAAAATGCAGCAAGATCAGCATTAAACTACAATAGTAGTTACCTGAGTCTGCAGCTCTATTAATTTCATGAAGTGCTAGTTTGGCAGCTTGTACAGAAGGCAGCTTTGCTTCAACACAGGAGTAGAAAATCACCTTTTAATAGATTGTCACCACAATACACAACCTTTGCCTATGATGCAAATTGAATGACCTGTTTGCAAATCAGCAACACCACAGTAAGACTGAAAAAGTGTAACAGTCTCTTTATGGCATGCATTCATAGCTCCAAATACGGAGCACAGCAACATTTTTACTCAAAGCACACAGCAAACTCTGATCTTTATACCTTTTATCATTACTGCCATCCTAGACTGCCATTTGGGTATTTTGGAGATTGTCCCTCCACAATGTTTCTTATCTACCACACAGTTCAGTTTCCATGGCATAACTTCTCCATACCTACAAGGAAGGCTGTTGACACTACAGTCCTATCAAAGTGCCACACAGTGGATGGTGTGGCAGGAACAAAAATTTTATTAATATGAAAGCTACAGGAAACAGTAATAAATGGAGCTTACAAATTCCAGATGGAGAAGAATAATGTTCTCTGTAGCTCATGCCTGTTAAATGATAGTCACCCTGTTGATTTCTCATTCCCAATTACTTAGTATCTGTTCCACAGGTTTCTACAGTTCTTCCATGTAGTTTTTGCCTTTTTGACTTTTGCCTGTCACTGTAGGTGTTCGTGTTCTGGAAGAACAGTGACAGAACTATCTTCAGGTTTGTTAAAGATTTTTCAAACAGGCTTGAAAATGCTGCGATGCTTTGTTAGCTTTGCAAACACATGGAAGACATAGCTGACTTACAAAAGAAAGCCGTGAGAAATACACATTTTAATGGGAAGCCTGTCATTTTAATGGGAAGAAGTCTGTGTACACATGGTGAAGGTTTGCCAACACCGTAGGCTTTTCAGAAGGAGAAAACATTTGAAAAAGAACAGTTATAAAAAGCACAGTCTCTAATAAAGATTTTTTTTTTTTTAATTCTCTGTCACTTCACATGATAGAGTAAGACAAAACTGCCACTTGCAGGCTAATTTTTCTGTCTGTTTGATCCTGTGCAGTTTGGCATTTATGGTATCAGAATTTGTAACCACAGAGAACATGTGACAGCTGCAATTCGAATTTATGGTCATGGCCCTGTTTTTCTGCAGATAATTAAGCCTAGTTCCTTGTGGCAAATCACAATCTCAGCAATAACAGTAAGCAAAGAGAGGAGATTTTCTGGTGATCTCAGATAAATTATAATAGGTACTAAACCAAAAAACTCACCTCAAAAGCATACGCAAATTAGCTGTATTTTAGACTACTCCTCCTTCTCCAACTGACTTCAGAATATAAAAGAAAAGAAGGACCTTTTATGGATTAGTATGGAGATAGCTTATCTTCAGAAATATTAAGAGGCTGTAGAATATATCAGTGTTGGTTCGCAGTGCCTTATCTTGTACTGGAAAAGAAATTAACATCTGATTTCAACTGAGGTAGAGTGATCTTGCTCAAGCCTTTCCAGAACAGCCATCTAGATGAGGGAAGTCCTGAATCATTAGTCTTGGAAAGCTTCAGAAAATTCAACAGATGTGATAAATCTCACCAGAAGCCAGAAGTGTCTGACTAGCCTTATACTTACATTGCACTCATTTGTTAGAGAAACTGAGCAAAACGCACATCTTCCTTAAACACAGAAGATTCCACAGGACAGGAAAGCTTATCACCCTCTCGCTTGCATTTAAAAGTCTCTTAATTTTATTCTGTTTTTCTTTTAATTTGTAAATACCTTGTGCAAAATAGGGACTGTCAATAGGACATGTCATGAGAATGTAGAACAAGACACTTCAGCAGTAATCCTATGAAGATAGGATCCCAACTTAACACACATTTAAGATACGGTAATGCCCATTTACATTTCATTAGTACATTTCCCTTCTTCAGCTGGGATGGCTACCAGGGCAGTCCACAATACCAGCTGGAGCTCATCAGCAGAAGTTCCTTCCCTTGAAGAACTGAGGAGCTCAGTGATTCCACTGCTACCACAGAAGCTTTATGGGATCATGAAGACAGTGTGAAAGGAAAAAGGAAAAAAATGAGAGATCCAAGAATCTCCAGAGAACTTCATTGTTTATCTCCTCCTTGCACTGAGGCTTTGATTATGTCACTGAATCTTTGCTTTCTCCTTGGCAAAATGAAGAAATACATTTGCCTACCACATGGGAAAATTGTGAGCATTAATTTGCACCTGCTACTGCTTGCCATCAGGAGCATATCTAACAGAAATGTTCATGAGGTAGTTAAGGTAAGCATCTGCCAGACAAGCCTGAGATTGTCTTTTCCTTTTCCCTTCTGTCACTCAGCAGATAGATTTAAACAGGAAATAATATACTCCCTCCCCAACAGCACTGAAATAACTTTGTCCTTGCTAGAAATCTTCATTTGCTCGCCTGTTCCACCACACCAGCCACAGGCTGGGTAGGTTTATTCTCCCCTTAAAGTTCCCTTGACTCGGCTGCTGGATGAAGAATATCAACAGTATAAAGTGCACTATTCAAAGATCAGGAAGTGAACTGAATTTTGGAAACTCAAGAAGACAAGGGAAGACTGGACTCCAAAGTCTTGCCTTCATCTCTCACAAAGCATCTTCTAGGTACCCTTTACATGTATACCATAGTTTGGCCTTGCTAGTCCTCACAGCTGCTAGTAGTAGGGTCCGTAGCCCTGTTAAGAGCTCCACTAACAGTCTGAAGGCAGGGAAATTGGCTATAGATGCGACATACTGAAGACAAAGGAACTGGCAGTGCTGAAGACAAGCCATTGCTGAAGCTGGTCAAGTCATGAAGGAAATTCTTCATGGGATACGATCTCCAGTAACACCTGTGACATTCTGGAGCAAAAGCAGAGTCAAGGGAACTTTCAAGGGAGGATAAGCCTACCCAGGATCCCAACCTCCAGCATTGTTGCAGTGTAAGAAACATGCATTGTGAACCTGTTCTGTGTTCTTACCCTCCTAATTTAGAATCAATCCATAATTTGCCTTTTTTTCTATTTTCAGTTAAAGCTATCAAAGGGGAGGGAAGTGGGTGTCTGGATCAATCCTTTCTTTGACCACTCTGATCTAGCATTTTGCTTTCTGACTGTTAGCAAGGACCACACTGCAGAATTCCTGCAATTCCACCATCACAAGGGGAGTCATTCACGTTCCGGGCTAGCACACAATATCAAAGTATGCCGCAAGCTTCTGCACTGGCAGGAGTTACTGCAGAGCCTCTGCTGCAGTGCCACTGCATTACATTGGAGGCTGTCCACTGGTAAATGAAATAACGCAGAGTGAGGACAGGGAAGAACTGCTGAGGAAGTGCTGGTGTAGTAGTGACCTGCGTTGTATGGAAGTCCCAGCATAGAGGCACCCACCATGACAGATGAGGTAAGTGCTACCCTAGGGCAGACAAAAATTTGAATCAATATTACGCATTACAGTGACAGAAGTGTGCTGACAGCTGAGGCACTGCAGTGCATCCACCATAACCGGGAGAATCCTATTTCACGCATTTAAACTTATTACTGAAATTTTGCGTGTTTATCAAACACACACCTTAGAAGGTCGGTCCTCTGCAAAGTTTAAGTTCAGCCAGAAAGCTGGTCACAACCACCTTTGCAGTTTAGAGGGGCCTCAGGAGCTGGCAAAGAGGAGCTGGCAAAAGCTCAAAAGCTGACAGAGAGCTGAGGACAGTCAGAACACTGTGTGCTTTTTCAGTGCTCTCTGTCCCCAGCAGGCCACCAGTATGAGAAACAGAGAAGAAACTGACATTAAAAAGGTGGCTGTATTAGCTAGAAGAGGTGCCAATCTCTGCTTTTTTTTGCAGTACAGAAAAGGAGCAGAGAATCTATTCCCATATGTTACCTATTCCCACATGGTATTTCCATTTCAGATGGTAACAGTACCAATCCCTTTAGTGGACCTGTGGGCAATAAAATGCTCACAAGTTTTTTACTCCTGTACAAAGGGATCTGGATTTGGACCTACAATCCTTAAGAGTTCTCCACACAGCAGCAGTGAGAGTCCTGCCCTATACTGCACTGCCGCAGAGAAAGAGGACATCTGTGCTCCATTTCTCAGAGTGCCAAAAAATTCAGTAGGTGCCTCAGTGTTTTTTCAATGCAAGTGGCTCACTCAGCTGTGTGGTGGTAAGGAAACTCTGAGGAAGGGGCAAAAGTAGCACAGGAACACTAACAGTTTTGCGGATTCTCAGATTTCTTGCCTCGAGAGGTGAACAGCACCAGCGTTCTCATCCAGAATGCTATCAGTTACCAGCTCCTGACCTATCATGCTCTGTTACCATAAATAAGTAATGTTTTTGTATTTTAGAAGAGTGTAAACCATGAAATTACACATTCATTCAAACTTTCATATTTCTCATTTCTTCATTTTTTATGAAGTTTTAAGTGAAGATGCTTCGTCTGGGTAGACAGAATTGCAGCTTTAAATTTTGTTTCTGCACTTTCAGGCAGGTGAGCTGTGGATCTTAAGACCATGTACAGAGGTACATGACAGTACACAAGGCAAAAAAGGGGGAAAGAGAACACAGCGCACATATCCATCCAGCTAGCACCCTAGTCTGGAGCCCAGGAACAGCGTGCTTATGGATAACGATCCATCTTATCTCAGCTACATACACTAACACATGCTTGCTCCGTCCACGCAGCTTCTAAGTTCAGCAGCAACAACGATCTCGTCCTTCCCACTGCTCCCCTCAGCATGTGCATACCTCACCGCACAGCGGACCCCATCCAGGTATGGGTGACAGGTGGCGTAAGCCACCCCGCTCTTTCTTAAACCACGCCACTGGACGGCCTGAGCTCACCCGCGCCATTTCAGCACGAACCTGTGTTTCCTGCAGCAGTGGTTTACGCTGCCAGATGGGAGGCAGAGTTCGCATTTGCTCTTCACGAAGAATAACATTTAGCCTTGGCTACCGATCCACCTCACTTACATGCGCTAAACGTCACCTTTGAAAAACACTGGAGTATTTCACATGCAGGCAGAGCAAGTGAAGAGTGTGAGGGCACGGTCTGCACCTTGTTAAGATCTCTACGAAACATGGCACCCAAATACCTGATCAGCATTATGCAAGCAGTGACGCAGTGATGTACTCTTGATTGGTACAGCAGGCTCTACTACACATGGTTTTGTTAGGGAAACCAACTACTCATTTTTAGAGTATTAAAGCTTTGGGGGTGTTGTAGTTTCTTTCTCTTAGTACAGGAATGAATTAAAGTTTAGCAGAACTAAATAGGACATACTCACCCCGTCCCCCCCCCAGAAGACAAAATAACAGCATGAGAAATTTTCAGCAATTAAATCCCATTTAATGCATACTTTGTAACTCCACATAATGTATACCAGTCTACATGGCTTCTGCTGGGTGAAAGTCAGCCTAGTCCTTAACATCTGGAAATGTGAGAATGCCGGGAACATCCAGAAGCTGCTAGAGGCCAAGAGAACAAAACATGGCTTAAATATGATTCATCGACTTAACAGCTGTACAAACTGTGCTATTGAGAACTTGTCCCTTCTACATTTAAGAGTGCATTTGCTGGAATCTGTCAGTGAATTAATTGCTATCTGCCAAAGACAAGATGTTATAGTAAGTTTGTGAGAGAAAGCACGTCTACAAGCTGCTGCTGGTACTGATGTACATTTTATTTCTGGTGTTCTTATAGACAGAATTTCTAAAAGATTGCAGCCTGTACAGCGTAACAAAGTGCCCATCCAAACTATTTGTATCTTTTCTTATGCTGTTGGCTGTGTTGATAATTTATTAACTACATACACATCCACCATTTCCAGTTTGATAGCAGCACATTTAGAAATTGCCAAGATCTGCTTTAACTTTTTTACATGAGCACTACATAAATTAAGCTGAATGCCCTTTCCTTAAATTCATGTCCTGTGTCTCACACTCACTGTGTAAGAGCAATATGTGCCAAAGCACCGGCCTGTTAGCAGGGGCAGGAGAGCACTACAGTACAACAGTAATGCTCAGACAAAGCTCTGGGTATTTCTGGGGCAATGCTCTTGATTGATTGAAATGGTGGTGTGCCTTTTTGTGCTTCTGAGATGTATGCAAATGGAAAAGGAGAAGGGAAAGGGGACTGAATGAGTGAGAACTGGATGAAACACAACCAGATATAAGAAAAAAAATGATGGACGGCACCGCTTAGCCAGATGCCGTACTGCGCATGAGCACACTGCAGCGGAATGGCCAGGAGCAGATGCAGCTTTGCTTCTGCAGCTGCAGCAAGGTCAGCAAGGGGATTCTGTCAAGAGTCCGTGGTGGGGACGAGGAGCAGCCCCTTCCTACCAAAATGAATGCATAGCCACAGTCCTAGGGGATTAATATGTAAATTTGAAATTATAATTTTCCTCATTTCACCACTATGTGTATCAGCTACCAGTGACAAAGGACATTTTAAAATGTAAGGAAACAAAGCTGCATAAACAAAGAAGAGACCCAAGACTCAGCTCTGACCTAAACACTGCTGCAATTCACCAGCAGCACCCCTGCAGTCCAGGCAGTTACACAAACATACCCGCAATTAAGCAAAAGCAGAGCTGAGCCTGCTGCTCTCTGATACTTACTTGGACATTTTAAGAGGTACTGAAGAAATTATAAAAATGACCATAAAGTCCCCCTGGAAACGAATTATACTATAGCAATGCTCTCACTAACTGGCTCATGACCACTGTCAGCACTGATCATAACACAACACGGATCAACACAACAAATTCTGCTTTAGATGCAGTAATAATATGTATCTACGGTTCTAGTGGGTATTCAAGATATTGGTGCTCTGAGAAGGCTCCTGTGACAAAGGGAAATTAAAACCTTTTGCTTAGGTTTTTACTGAATTTACAAAGCAGTGTCTTACTACCAGAGAGATATAGAGATTTTTGAGAGACATAGTGAAATAGGCAATTTTTGCTAATGTTACCTCACAATTTGTTTGAATGAAGGAATCCAGATGAAAATATAATAAAAACGAATGTTGGGCTTGTTAAAAGGTCCTGTGGCCAGCTCAGAAATAGTAAGTATTTACACCTTTGAGTATCTCAAGATATTTAGTCTTTTAGTCTTTTACAGCCAGGCTTTCAGTTTTTTAGGGCAGCTGAAGCTCTGAGTCATTGTGGGTCAATTTACATACATACCTGAATTTTCACAGAAAAGAAGAGACAAATGTTCTTCTTAAAGTGCAAATTCAGCTGCTGCTTTTTGCCAGGTGATATACCCTGTAATTTTAACATCCTATGAGAATAAAATATTGCAATGAATAAGTTCAGTTTTATAAAGCTATGAGATTTCATTAACTTTTCCTAAAAATATTATGAAGTCTTCATGAACTGGCTGTGCATGCTCACTTACAGTCTTTGATTTAAAAACAGATTAGGAAGATGCAAAAGTGGAACTGTTTACATTTCTTGCTTAATACAAAAACATGAAAAGTGACAACAGACACTTTTCTGAATTGCCTTCTGAGAGTTAATCCACTGTTACCCCCCTCCCTGCCCTCAGTGTCTGGAAGTCCTCTGCAAGTCCACTATTGGTAATGAAAGTTCTTTCACACTGCATTAGCCCATACAGAAAATGAAACGGGCAACGTAGATTCCAAAGTGCACATGCACATGCGGGTAGACTACTTTCAGGGATAAACCAAGTCTGAAAAATACGGAAGCCTCCATAAAAAAACAAAAAAAAAAAAAGGAAAGACCTTATCAACACTGACGTTTCATCCTTCCTAAATCACACTATAGGCATGTCCCACCTGAAAAAAGGGCAATCACGTTTTAGACAGTGCGCTAGAAAATAAAACCATAGCTACGTAAAGGAAGTAATATTCACAGCTCAGAGAGCAGAAATGTATGCATGGGAATATATTACTTGGTAGTAAAACCCCACCTGATTCTTGCAGCAGGTTCATGAAGATGAAGGGCCATCCTAAGAGTGCCTTTTTAGAAAGACGGCCGTGTATTCATGCCACGTACAGTTACATAGCGGTAGTTTAAACCTGTCTCATCTCATTTAGGGAGACCACGTCTGTCTTCGACAGGCTAGGAAAGGCAGCCCTTGTGGCCCACTCCCACGGACCCTGCCTGCCTGCACATCCACAGCCATCACACTGACACCTATTTTCTCTGGACTGAATCTATCTTGCAGTACATAGCTGACCTAAGGCATGCTATACAGGCCTTGCCACATGCACAGGGACTTTCTGGCTTCTGTAAAACACATGGAGGTTGCTACCTGCTACCTGCAAAAGAGCACTGCCTGGCAGGAGGAGAGAGGGGATGCGAAAAGAGCACAGAAAACCGAGTATAGAGGTGATATGATCTTCGGCTAGTGTAACATACACTAATCGGCTTCCATTTTACAACACAGGTGATCCTAACAGATGCTCTATGCTGCCCCTGACAGTAAAAAACCCGTCTCTTCTTCTTTCATCTGTTTTCTTAAAAATATTTCTACCGTGTTGCCAGGTGCTGATCTGTTTTGTGCCAGGTTCTGTCCCAGAGGTACCTCATCTCATCAAAAGGTATCTACGTACCTTACAGAATGAGATGTGAGGGACACGTAAAATAAAGCTTTTAAATGCTTAGAATGCCTCTTCCATTTGAAATAATGTAATGGAAAATGTTTTTAAAGACAGTAACCTTACACTCCAGGGGAAAATAACACTTCTTCCCTCCCTCCTCCCCATATTTCCCATACTGGCAAGTATTAAAATTTGTCTTGAATTTTAGGATGTAAGTATCTTGCAATGTGCATAGAATATTAAAGGATGTATGAGCCTTTATGTCAATCTGCTATTAAATTTAGTAGAACATTTATATTCAGTATGGAATTTACCACAAGTTATTCTGTGGTGGTATAAAAGCAAAAAAAAACCCAAAAAATGCAGAGCAGGTGATATTTTCAAATGTATAATTCAAACATCACAACCACAAATAAAAATACAGCAGTAGCCTCTTCATGTAATTAGTTAATTATGCTTAGCAGTATACTCAGTCTGAGGTAAAAAGTAATTCTCAAGCAATCCTAAATCTTTTACATGGTTGTTTCTTGATTTAAAATACTGTGTCTGAATTAGTTTCCAAAGACAATATACAAACAGAAATTATGCACAGAGGTAGTCAGCTTGAAATGTATAGATATGCTTTGCTAGTCTTATGCTTTCTCTACCAAAAGATTCTTAAACTGTCCTGGGCTTGCTTCTGATGCCAATGCATCCTATTCTTCTTTTAGGCAGAGATCATCTAATACATCCAGTCTGGTAGGATGTACAAAATCAGTACTTCACCGTATCTACTTTACAGACACCGATGTTTCCACTGTTTAGTTGTCAAACGGTTCTTAGATTACAGAAATTTCAGTAGTCCTAAACCCAGGGTTGTAGTCCACAAACACAACTAGAGGCAGAGAAAAAGGACAGGAGATGGTCATTATGGCTTCTAGGGAGTATGGAGACATAGAAGTCATACTGGCTTTTGCAATATCTCATTTTTCATACTTCATTTATGCTGAATATGTCACTCACTTTGAAGTTTTGTAAACTGGTGGACAATAAATAAGCCATGTTGCAAATATGCATGAACCTGTGAATAACGTTTCATCTATGTCCCAGTTCCTTAGCTACTGTGTGAAATTATAATACCCAGAAGAATAAATCATTTTTACATCTTCTCCTGAAAGTATACATAAGCTGTGATGGAATCTATAAATCAGTCATGTTCTGCCTTCTGATTATGATCTGATAATCTCATATGCCAGCCACCCTATGCCAACAGAAGCATGAACAAACACTAAACAAGAGCTATAAAAAGAGAAGATTCTTGACATACGAATTTACCAGCACTTTTCAAAAGCCAAAAGAATGCCACATGCAAGTGACACTGTGAAAATAAGCTTGGTATACACAATCTGACAAATCAGGGCAGATTAAAAACATTGTATAGGTACATATACTAGTGTGCTCTCAAGACTTATTATCCACGTCTTACTCTTCAAGCCTTAGGGTCTCCATTACCAGTATGTGGACCATGACAAGGAGGGCCTTGACCCATTGAATCTTGTCTGTGTTAGGACTTTCAAAAGACCCACATGGGAAAGCAAGCTGTGTGGCCTTAGCAGTGGTAGAGAAACAGAAGCCTGGAGAAGACTGCCTTCCAGCACCACAGAAATGTTCGATGGGATAACTGGTCCTACCACTGTACTTCTGAAAGAGCACAGCATGTTGGGGGGGATTATGAGAACGAAGGCCCTTTTAAAGATGCCAAAAATGCACAGGCCAAAGTCTTCTTTCTAAGAGCAGAAAGGCTACCCACAGCTATACATCATCTCCTGCTCTTCACCACAAACATGATGCAGTGTCTAGTGTGGAGCTGTCAGAAAAATCATTACAAGCTCTCATGACCTGGTGGCCACCCAAACATTTGCTTTCATTTCCGATCACCACATACCACACTAGAATCAGTGCATGCATCAGTTCCACCGCAAGCCACCCTGTTTCAGCATCAGTACACTGGAGTCCTTTGCGGAGATAACCTGGCAGTGCACTGCACTCTCATGACTGATGACCTATTTTATTTATCAGAAAGTGGGGGGATGAGAAGCCTTTGCGGCTCTACAGTTTCCATTTCATTCTCAAGCTTATCTTACCACAGCACAGCCACTCTGGGGGATAATGCTACTTTAAATTACTGAGGAAATTGAAGAAAGAATTACCGTGCTTAATGCAAAAAAGCATGTAATTTGCTCTTATAACAAACATTGTACTTATCTTTAGGAGTAACTGATAAGTTTCTAATTCTTATTTGCTGTATAACGTTCTTTTGTGAAGTTGTTTTTTTTCCAGTTCTCTTTTCCTTTAATACATGAAGCTGCTTCTGTCAAACAGAGCAAAATGAACACTTAGAATTTCAAATGAGTGCTTTCTTCTCTTCTATTGTGCAAATATCAGTGAAAAAACCCACAGTTTAAAATAAAGACATTATGCCCTGAATAGCTTATCAAAATACATTTTACAATCATCATAAAATTGGAAGCTGGAAAAACAACGCAACACAAAACAATTAGAAGTTCCAATTTTGCTGTCCTGACACAGGAAATTCAGAGGAATTTTACCTCTAAAAGACTGCAGATTTGGGACCAGATGCACTAACTGTACAAGCTGACAGAGTTGCCATTTCTATGTCACTGTTCCTCAACTTCTCTGTCTCTTGCATGTTTGAGCTCTAAATCTGCCTCGGTAAAGCTAAGACTATTTTTATGCAGAGTATACATCGTCATGCCAGTTCAATCTATCAAGACTACAGGCTTGATGCTCCCTAGACACTAGAGCTGAGGAGATGTATACCTTCATTTTGAAAGGCAAAATGCAGTGAAACTTTTCCAGCATCAAATTGCCCAAGGATACAGCTCAAAACTAAAAACCTCTTACATTCCTCATTACATATGAGCTTTACAGCCTCCTGCAAACCGCAGACAAAAGCAATAAAACTGAAACTATTATGACACTAGGCATCCTGTGTAAGACAATCAAGGAGATGACTGATCCAAGCTCTGTTTAAATAGCATGACCATGTCTGCTCTGTTTTTAACAAACCCTATAGAAGATACCTTGCTCTGGAGGTTGGTGACAAGTTGGTTCACCAAGCCCTTTCCTATCAAGATATTGACAGTGCCGAGAACTAAGTCAGCAGTTAATATGTGCAGGTTACAAAGGTAAGAAGGGTAGAAGATAACATTACAAATGCAGGATGTGTGAGTCCCTCCATATGTGTAAATCAAAAAACACCAGGCCTAGTTTGCCTTACCATGGCATCAGTGAGGTTTCATTGGGTGATTCCCACTTAAAAAGGTACCAGAAGGAGCTACAGTAATTAAGCACACAAAACAATTTGTTTGCACAGCAAAAATATCAAGGAAAATTCTTCACAATCTATGAACTCAATTATATAGCATTTCTTAATTTAATTACCCATTAAAAATCCATTCATCTATAGGTCTTGAGAAGTCAAATGATCAACTGTGCTTACTCAGGGAAAGGCATTCTGGCACTCATTACAGAGTCTGCTGCTACTAAGACACGGCAAATCTTCCTTTCTTTTGTATGTCACCACAAGTTATAAACCACGTATTTCAATTGCACTGTAATGAGATGTTTGAATTAATTCATGGTAGCCTGCTGCACCTAATAAAAGGTTTTACTTTTAAATCATCAGCTTTTACAAAGGATAAAATAACTGCCAATTATTTGCAGTAGGATGATAATTTTCTATTACTTCTGTCAGTCTTTCCAGTGGAGAAAATGGTAAGGGTTTTCAGACAGGTTTTGCTGCTTTGTGGAGATTTTAAGAAAATGCACCAATGCAGTGAATAGGATTGCTGGGTTTTACCTCAAGTGGTTTGTGTAAAATTTTTTAAGGACTAAGTCAGCAAGTGAAACCTTGGTGTCTAGACATCCCGTCATGCTTTATCTTTAATTCTATATGCCTGATTACTTCATGGAAATACTTTGACCAACAGAGGCAACAATACTCTTCCCAAAGCCTGAAGCGTTGCATGGGGTTGTTGTGACCCAGGTGACATAAATATGTCACCCACTTAACGTGGGTGAATCTCATACAACTGGCCACAGCCCATTGATCCAAGCTATCCAGGTCCCTCTGAAGAGCCTTCCTACCCTCAAGTATATCAACAATTCCACTCAACTTGGTGTCATCTGAGAACTTACTGAGGGTGCACTTCATCCCCTCATCCAGACCATTGATAAAGATGTTAAACAGAACTGGCCCCACTACTGATCCCTGGGGAACACCACCTGTGACTGGCCTGCAACTGGAATTAACTCCATTCATAACAACTCTTTGGGCCTGGCGATCCAGCCAGTTTTTCACCCAGTGAAGAGTACACCCATCCAAGCCATAATGACCATCTCCTGTCCTTTTTCTCTGCCTCTAGTTGTGTTTGTGGACTACAACCCTGGGTTTAGGACTACTGAAATTTCTGTAATCTAAGAACTGTTTGACAACTAAACAGTGGAAACATCGGTGTCTGTAAAGTAGATACGGTGAAGTACTGATTTTGTACATCCTACCAGACTGGATGTATTAGATGATCTCTGCCTAAAACAAGAATAGGATGCATTGGCATCAGAAGCAAGCCCAGGACAGTTTAAGAATCTTTTGGTAGAGAAAGAAAATTGGAAATATCTATTTAAAGTGATCATTCGTGTAAAATTACTACAAGAGCCGTTTATTTGCTTAGAAAATGCAATGGCTAGACAGCTGGTTTTCTAGGCAAAAATGAAAGCAAATGCCCACATCATAGAATCATAGAATCTTGCAGAATATGTAAATAATCTAAATAATCTAAAACTTAAGTTAGAAACTTTTAAGTGAAACTTGCATTTGAAAATCATTAGCAATGTATCTGCATTCCTAAATCAATTACCACTAAGGGAACAGATCAAGCCTTTCCCCTACGGAGACAAAATTTTGACCAATGCAATTAACTTGTAAGCTGTAAAGGCAACAGCAGTTTGTGGTAATCTGTGGTAAAACCCATCAGCACAGATGGATACTCTTTAGATGAAAAGCATGCAGACTGTTGTAGGAAACATACCACAAATTTGTATTTAAGCTTCAGACTCTGTTCCCAGTAGAGTCCAGTTGAACACCATGCACAGAAATGCAGCATGTCATGTTTTGTACAATATGAGATAGAATTATTAGTTATTGCTATAGGAATTGCTTAGAACTTCCACTTGTATCTGCACAAAAAAAAAAATGTGTAAATATCTAAATACATCTTTAGACTGCACACATTTACTACCAGTTTTCTATTTAAAAAATTATTGTTAAAGAGAGGAAGGATAATATTTTCACTGTGTGGGTCATTGCTAAACTAACTTTTAATTGCTTTCTGCTACAATGCAACTGGCAGGTCTCGCTGATTTGAATATAAGATATTTCCTGACAGGTGAGCAGCTGTTGCATGCACGTAATGCATACAGAAAGAGACCTGAGTTCTTGTCTTCAGTCCCATTAAGCTGACTTCCACATTAGACCAATTTCAGTAGCGAGTGCCAGTGGCACAGGCTTCCTAAATTAGCTTGGCTCAAATGAAATATTTGGAGAAGAAAAGCTTTTAGAACAGCAAGGCATCGCTAGGCCACAACTGAGATGCAGAGCTACAGAAGCTTCATCTCAAAATGCATGCAGAAAAAGCAGTCTGCTGGCTTCAGGGCTGATAATCACCAAGCACCATAGGCTGATGAAGTTTCAGAAGCACAGTACGTCATCTTGTACTGATTTATAAACTGTGAGTATGCATTAAAAAAAAAAATAATTGAAAAGCGAGTGCTAGGATCCAAAATTACACACATTCAATGAAAAAAACCCAACCACCTTTTTAAAAGTTGTACTCTCCAATAGTGGTGCCTGTTGAAAACACTGGGAGGTAAGACTGGTCCCTTAAATCAGTGAAGAGTGAACTTGTTTGTTGTTTTCCTTAAAAGAACACTAATTATTTAAAGAAATGGTAAATTCATGCCACAAAAGGTCACTAAGTCATGGAAACACACTTATTCAAGCAAAGCAGTGGACACATGCTTTATTTTTAAAATCTACCTGTCACGAACTTCATATACAAAAAAAACCCCAGTCCTGTGTTAGACCTAAATTAGGATTGCACAGAGAGGAAACAGTATTCATCATATAGAGATTTGTACAATGTCTTTAATAACCATTACTGCACAGAAATCAGCATATGTATGGGTTTATTGCAACAACTCAGACGTAAAATGTGTCTTCATTCAAAATTTGTTTCACTTTTTAATCACAATTGTACAAGTTTAGGCTTTATAAAAATCCAGAAAATAAATATACCACCAATATAGAAGTAGAAAGGTTTATCCACACCACAACTTGGTTCTTTTTCTCTGCTCTTTAACTGCCATTGAGAATGCTTGCAGAACAACAGAACCAAGAAGTCGTCCCAGGTATGCTGTCAGCCAAATACCCATCTTGACATAGCTTTCTCCCCAGCATTTGGATTTGAGGGGCATTCTCTGAGGCATCATAACTCAAGTCTTAAACAAACAATCTTGCTCTCACTTCCCACACAAGTAGCATTGATTACTAGCTTGTCCAATTTATTATCAGGTCAGCCATGACTGTTCTAGTTTTGTTTAGGAAGATGTCAGATAAGCCATGAGTCACAAGAGAGATATTATACAACGCCATGAACGAAAATAACAAGATGCAAGGAGAAAGAAAGAACAAAAGGCTCAATCTCTGTAGATAACTTTTGAAGCATCTTAGAATAGCCCCAGCCCTGATACAAAATGGATCCTGACATTGGGTTTGTGCACAGACTTCCCCACTGTTAGAGTAATTGCTGCTGATCTCTTCTTACTCCGACTAGGAGGCACAGGGTATTCTTAAAAGGTGTCTCTGTAAAAGATGCAAGATAGCAGGTACTATAAGAGTATTTAACATTCAGCCCTGTTCAGGCCTAAAAATTTTCAGCTATATGCAGCTTCTTTACTGGCCATACTGTACCACTAGCGTATGGTAAAACAATAACTCAAGGTCCAATGACTATTGAACTCTATTCTTCCCCCTGAGTTTCCCCTGCAGCTTTTTTACTGTCCACAGGTTACCCAGTGCTCTTCTCAGCCATTACACTCTTGCATTTCCCTTCGTCAAATCCCAGCTTCTCTGTACTGCAGATGCTTCTCCCCCACCCTCTCACAAGTCGCTCTCCCTTAAATATCTGTAAAAGAAAAGATGAACTATCTGCCAGTGATCCCAGCTACTGAAATATTTTAATAACTACACCTCTGGTGAACAATCTATGTGCAGCAGGAGTGACATGAAAGAAACAGAAATCACAAACACTGAACCTCCTGCATGTAAAATATGCAATTTGCTGTTCTGATGAGACAAACAAAAAGATGCACTGAAAACCTCAGATTGTTTGGCTGCACAGCTTGATCGTATTTATACACGATTTGCATCAAATACAGAGTTGCAAAGACACGTAAGAGAATGCTTTTTACCATAAGGTGACAAACATACATTGTAAACAGCAACCTCAGTTAACAATATTATGTCACTGCAGTAGTTTGCTTTACACATATAACATGCACATAGAGGAAATTCAGGAAATCTACTGTAAAGTGACAGTGAAAAATTGGAATGCCTGTCTCAATTCTTAGCCAGTCACCAGTGCTGCCTTGCTTTGGGCACATTATTTCACCTGTCAGTATATTAGTTTCTCGGAGGAAGGGGAATATTACTGCCCTCCTTTCTAAAACATGTATATATTTGTATTGTGCTTCTTCCTTTATTCAGGATCCCTGTTTACACTTTGAGATGAAAAATATATTCAATGTATATTCACAATATATATTCTTAATTATATTTTTAAAAAAAGGTTTCCAGTAGAATGTTTTTTCTTTTTACATTAGGTTTATATACTTCCCTCCCTTCTTTACAGGGGCACCATTGCCTCGAAACTGTGTTAAAGACAGTTCCTTAGAATATCTGTGCGTTGATTAAACTTTAAATCACATAATAAGGGTGTAGAGCCTGTAATTGCTGTTGTCAATTTAGCCAGCTACTATCAACAACAGGGACATCTCATAACTATTTTTTGATATTCAAGATGATGATATAGAATACCTTATTTTCTTGGAGAATACCACCATTGTGTGAAGCTCTACACTGATTCTTTTAAAGACACAGAACTCACTACACTATTGTCTGCTGCAGCTATTAGAGACATGTTGAAAGTTACTGTATTTGTCTGAAAACTGTTTAGGATGAACCATGCTCCAGCTTCATTTTGTAAGGTGCTGTATTTCTACCTGCGTCAAGCTAATCCTTCATTTGAAAAACTGTAAGCTGCATCTCTGTACAGAGGTTGGCTTCACCTACCGCAGCTAAATGAACTGTGGTAAAGCGGTGACTCAGTGAATGCTATCTTTGAGCTGTGTTTCATAACCAGGACACAGCTCCCTCCTTGTTACAGATGGTGGTAGGTTTTTTTCTTCTTGGACATGCCACTGATTTTTTGCAAGTTCACCATGCTGCTAACATCTAACACTACTAAACTGAAAAGTTTTTTAGAACTTTGTAAGGGCCATATAAAGACTTTTCAGAGAAATATTAAAAACAGCAGTAGATGCTTAAATGTCATTCTGTAACAGACAATAAAAAGCACCTGCAGACTTTGTGCATGAAAATAATTTTCCCGGGGTTCACCTTTTGCAGCGTTGATGTGTGTACACTACACTTAGACTTCAGTGCTTAATTTCACATCCTGTTTAATCCTACAAGGGAAAATGTGTTTGGTTTCAAGCTTACTTTTAGAGACCACCTGCTCATATAATGAAATCATTATCCAGGGTTAATAATCTCAGTCCAGGAAAGGTCCCAGAATGGGTGAAGTGCATTAGCTTAGATGGAGAAACTGCTGCTGGTCATGATCTAGTGCTATCAACCACATGATGTTGCAAAGACTTCAAACGTGCTGATTAATCCTCTCAGTGCCCTTGACATAGCAGAGGTGTTGCAATATGAAAGCCCAAAGGCTTAGAAATTTTCAGGTCACTGTTACTAGTAGCTGACCTGCCAGACATTGCTGCACTTCTACATAGAATCCTTTTAAAAAAAAAAACAAATACAAACACCCCCCCGCCCCCCCCCAAAAAAGGGGGAGAGTTAAGACAAGGAAGAGAAAAGAAGGAAGTCATGTTGAAGGTGCAAGAGGTATAAACCATCCAGAAAGCTAGACAGGATTAGAAAATGGGACAGGTCAGACTCTTAGATGCAGAATGAAACAAAGCACATATTCCTTTGTGTAAGGTTTATTGCTATTTCTTCCCTTTCTCCTTTTTTTCTCCAGTATGGATTACGACTTCACTTTAGTCCCACTTCTGAAGAAAACAAGCAGTTCGAAGAAGTTCACTATAACATCCTCTCTCTCTTCAGATGCTAAAAAACTCAAGTTAACTACTGTCTTTGCAGTTCCCTAAGCAATGTCTCAAGCTAGGTTCAAGGGGAGTTCTACAATACTTCTCAAACCTATAATGTAATTTTACAAATCTCAAACTGTCAGTAGAGTCACCAGTAATATTGTTTCCAATACATATGGGTTAAAATTTTACTTTTTCTGACTTCTGAAATGAAATAGATACCTACTGAAAAGTGCAAGTGGAAACTACACAGAACAGAACTGTAAAGGCAATAAAAATATTCAAAGCTGCAGAAAAAAAGATACAGAAAAGCAACTAGTACCAAACTAATGAATTATGAAAATGAAACAGTACAGAAACAGAAACATGAAGAGAAATTGCTAGAAGCAAGAACAAAACTTAACAAGGCGCACAAGAAAAGCCAATGCATGCAGAGATTTTTCAGTTACACAAATCTAAAATGGAAAAGGATACCTGAAACAGCAATGTTAGCATGGAGCTGTGCAGCTCATATTCACCAGCATAAAAATACCAGCCCCGGTGGTTTGAGCATGAGGGAGGAGGGTCCTGGAGAGTGTGGAAAATGACAGCCAACAGGTGGTTTTCAGGTAAGGAGGCAATACGAGCAAAATCTCTAATGGATTAAGAGAACATGCACAGTTATCCTTATTCTGTGGTTTACATTTCAGCTAAACTAGAGATATTTTTTTCTTAAATCATTTTAGCTTTTGCAGTAAGTACAATGGTCCAACCATTCCCCTCTGATGGTCTTCGCTTTTATTTGGTGGGTTTTGATGCCAAGTCCCTGATTTAATGTATGTTACACTAGGCTCCAGGGGTTCTTCTGCCCACCACCAGTCCTCTGATATTTCCCTGATCTTTGGCGGGGTTTTGTGTTTATTGTGATTAGCAATTAACCAGGTAGCCTAACATATACCAGCTTAATAGCTGCTCAACAGAATATAGATACTTCCTCCCAAAGAGCACCACACAGCTTATAAGTAAAACTGAAAAAAATGCCAACCCAAAGGTACTAGTCCAAAAAACGTTCCCCACATTTTTCTCCATGACATACTTGTAACCTCACAAATTCACTATGGTTTTTTGGAGTATTTTCAACCCTAGAGTACATTAGAAAGAACATTTAGATAATGCCAGTGTCCCAAAACAGCTGACTGTCAACCTACGCAATGGCCTTACCATGATCCACATCGCACATGCAGGACACGTTGCACAACATGCCCTGCAAAAACCACCTGCAAACTCTGGGCCAGTTTGTAAATCCACAGGGTTTCCATTCTGAAAGTAAACACAGCAGTTCAACTTCGCTACACAAATGCAAAAGATTGATGGGAAAGCGTTGGTCACAACAAAGACTCCCTTTCCCGCCTCACAGGTAAAAAGATGCCTTTGTGACAAAATGATGCAGAGCCTCCACACAACACCACCAGAAGGTCACAACTCAAGAGTATTCTCATCCTAGCACTCTGTACCGATTCTTTACTATTTAGCAAGTCTCTAATGGCATCTCATTACTCAATGCTGAATAACTTCAGTTTCATGGTTATTGAACTCCATGAATTTTTATAGATATTAAGGTTAAAACTTGTTTGGATATTTAGGTAACTAAATATACAGGTTGGATTAATTTTCCTAAATTATACTAGCTTTAATGGGAATTAATTGTCTTGTTGCACTGAAAATACTAAAACCAGGATTTTTGATCCCCAAATTTGCTATTGCCATGAACAAGACCCTTAAAACTTTCACAGATGAATGAACATTGCAAGATTCTTCTCCAGAAGTTAATACAGTATATCTATTTTAATGGAATAAAAAGGAATGTGAAGCTAATTGTTCTGTGTAACCAGATTGTTGAAACAAAAATAATTAGTGCAGTTCTTTCCACTTCCCTGAGAAAGCCTAGCAAATGCTGGCTCACATACCAGTTAATTTAGCCAGGGTCAATACTACCAACAGGTAGAAACACCAGACAGTTTATGTGGAAAACGCAAAAGACAACAATGTAATCTGAATTCTGCAGTGTAAACAAAACATTAGAATAAGCTTCCTGCCAATACCCATCCATTTGAATATCAAAGAAACCTTGAATCTATGAAAATACTGCTGAGGAAAACCCCGCAAAAAGCCAAGTTCATTAGCAAGCAATTTAAATTTATGAAACTGGTCCACAGAGACCACAACTTGAAAAACAATACTCTTGTTCTGTAGGTGTTGAGACAGGGTATTGATATAATTGTACACTAATATAAAACACAAACAAATCCATGTCACAAATAGAAAATGGGCCAGGAAATTATACTGCATTACCAGATTCCATTTCTAACACAGCACAGACAAAACACTGCACTGAATTCTAATGTTTTTGACAGACCAGTAAACACAATCCCAAGGATGCTATCAAACAGGTCCATTAGAAATAACACTTTATTCTTTTGTAACTGAAGACTCAGATAAACTGTCAGAGAGACTGCATTTTCAGGGGGGCAAATCCCTACAACAGCCTAGATATATCCAGACTGGTAACAACAGAAACTAACAAGCTTCTATCTATATCTATCTATCTATAAGCTGCTGTCTCGCTCTGTGTTCACAGCAACTTCCCTGGAAGTTAAAAGACTAATTAATTCCCTGTATGTGGTTAGTTTTATCATTTCTCTGCGTAAGGATAAGCAGGACAGCAGAATGCTTTGCAGCAGACCAAGAGCACCATTACTTTTAGCTCTACCTACACAATTTATCTTGATACAAGCTGGTGACTTAAAGATCAAACTCTGTTAACCTCATTACCAGTGCTGAGTTATTTAACCACTTTCAGACAGGTCACTTAATGACCTTGATAAATCATGTAAAAACATAGTCACAGATCTTATGTTATCCTAGGTTACATAAACTGGTTTGTTATATGTCCACCTGTTTCTTCATAGAATCCAAAATCATCCTTTTAGCACAGCTGTGCTGAAGCAATTTCTTCAAACATGTAAGCATCAGTTCAACTTCCAGGACCGATTTTCCATATTTTTCCTGTACATAGTTAATATGATTTCACATTGCTTTTGCAGCAGAGTAAGAATTAGAACCATTGTGCTTTCTTAAAGCAGGAAATCAAAAACACAACTTGAATTTGTTCCTACCACTATCTACAAAAGAAACACAACTTTATGATCACATCCTATGCAGAAAGTCCTCTGCTTACAGAGACCCACTGTGACAGCTTATGACATAAAAGCCAAGGCAGACACGTCTTTTTTTGTTTCTTTATAGTGTAAACTTTTAGTCTTAAATCATCTTTTCTTTA
The DNA here is from genome assembly GCF_000687185.1 of Egretta garzetta. Taxonomy (NCBI): domain Eukaryota; kingdom Metazoa; phylum Chordata; class Aves; order Pelecaniformes; family Ardeidae; genus Egretta; species Egretta garzetta. The sequence goes on from NW_009259860.1 coordinate 1,321,877, forward strand.
TAGCAGACAGAATTTTGCTTCAGGAAGCTATCAGTCCTTGTTCTCACCTTGCAAAAACTTCCTGACTTAGATAATGGTGACACTGGATTCTCAGCCCTGAAGAGGCTTTAAATTCTTTGTTTTCTGGAAGAAGTATCTGTTTTTTCATAGCCTCTGTAACATAGCACTGAGCAAAACACTTAAATCAATTGCAGAGTGCTTTCAAGCTGAGGTGCCTATTTGGCAGAAAAGTCCCAAGAGTGATTTAACAGTCTGCTATTTCTCAGCTTCACTATTGCAATTCATTATTGCAAAGCTCAGAATGACCTCCACAAGCTCCAGTTATACAGAGTACAGCTCATCAGTTCCACCAGGAGCAGCAGCATTTCAGCTGTGTTCTTCCTCTCTTAAGACTAAGTCGTTGTCTTGTGAGGCTATGAATGATGGAGGTCCCAGATCTCTCTCACAACTTTTCATGGTTCATAGGTAGGAGTCATGCATGTTGCAAGAAGACAGTTTATCTGAAGAAACGTAGAACCCGGTAAGCTATGACAGCTCTTGTTCTAGAGTTCTGAACATTGTAAAAATGGAACCTGGCCCGCCAAGGCTGAAAATTAAATTAATACCCCAGCCCTGAGTCTATGATGTATCTTCTATGCAGTGCAGCACAGCACTGCACATGCAGTTAAAAAGTAGAGAGGGTAAGTGGGCATTGGGAGTCTCTGAAGCAAGTATTGTCCAAGGATGGACATGTCATACCTTCAAAACTGTGAGAAATCAGGCAGGAACAACCAGAAGCCAATTTTCAGTTTCAGCTAGACTTATTTTATCAACAGTTTTCCACTGATTTTTAGGTAAATCGCAACTAAAAAGAAATCATTTTCACAGGCAATTTTGCCTGAATGCTTCAGAATAGATGTGTGATTTACATGGGATTGCTATGTACAGCACGCTGCATATCTCTATAAGGATATGCAACTTCAAGATTATCAATTTTGCCATGAAAAAAGTTTCAAAACTTTTAAAAAGAGGACGTTACCTGACCATTAATCAGTCATCTGTGTTTTAAATTCACTGTGTGGCTTTGTCATAAGCATTCAATGAGGTAGAAGTTGAAAAAAAGATTTCAGACAAGAGTTCAAATACAGGTAAATTCTTCCAAAGTTACAAAAGAAGGTGTTCCCAAGCAGCTATAAAACATAAGAAAAAATTGAAAACACACTTGTCTGTAAGAATGACAGGCTATTTTGCATTATCATGTTAGAATCATTAGCACAGAGGTATACTGAATTCCCATCAGTAAATATAACTTAATTATGAGCACATTTTTTCCACTGTTGTACCCTAGCATTGGTTATAGGCTGTTTAATGAGCTTCCTGAGCCATTCCGAAGTACTTAGAAAAATGTCAGTGCATTTTGTTTCAATAAATTAGCTCAAAACAATAGTTCCTAAAAGACTAGGCTATTCCTTTAAAGGAATAACAAAACCTTTAGCACCACAAAGCATAGGATCTCAATATACTTCTGTACTTATCCTTTTCCCATTTTTGCCCTTCAGGTGCATGTTTTTCATAGTGTATGAGACAGGTTTCTTTTATGCTGGTACAGCTGCGTTTATAGTTAAAAAAAAGAAGACTTTAAAGTCCAAGGGACAGTCTTGGAAATGAAAAAAATAAATACTAGAACTTTATCAGAAGTGTTTCCAAAAAGCCACACCAAAAGCTGGTAGTCCTGTCAAAATGTAGTATTGGAAGTGATAGCTCTATCACAGATAGCTTTAGATGTGCAGTGTCATGGACTTGCAGCTATGTACCAATGCCAAAGAGAAAAAAACATAGTAGTCACATCTGATACAGTTCAGAAGCAAAATCAGAGACATGCACCACCTGTTAAAGTAAACGTACTGCAGCCCATGCTCACCTTTCACATGCTCACATACTATATGCGAGAACACTTCAGAGAAGTTTGTCTTCAAATACAGAAGTTACTGATCTGTCATGCAGATGTGAAGGGACGCATACAAGAAAAGATGATTATGCTCAAATTCAGTAACGAAGTAAGGGTTATTACCTAACTAATATATGAACTTACCACTATAATCATCTTACTAGTCGGCTTGCTCACACAGTCGTGTGAGATACAAACATGCAGCATGTAACTGGTCTGTGCACTGTGTCAGGATGTTCTGCGCTGATCACAAAGAGCTCTCCCAGGGCCAGATTTATCTCTTCTCTTACTTGCACAAATAAACAAAAAGGAAAAGCAAACTCTAATTGAAGATGCTGGATCACAAGCAGGACTGTTACCCCTGTGGGTCCTTCCGACAGAGATCAGTTTGACCTGGCTGACAGAGAAGCTGGTACTGACAGCTCTTGGGCAGCACCGCTCTAAGTGCCAGGCTCTCCCTCACTTCTGGGGAAGGGCTGCCATGCCCAGTCTGTCCCCACATCAGACATGCATCTGAAATGCCCTGGTGCACCTTGCTCTTCCCCAAATTCTTCCTCCCCTCCCTGGAATTTTCCAGGTGTTTCACTCGGCATTAACTTAATTAATTGTCATGGTCCACGGTGCATTGCCACCCTGTCCCCTGCCTCCCAAACCCATTTCTGGGGAATGAAGGCAAACGCCCCACCGTCCTCCCTCCCAGCTGACAGGGTCACCACGCATGGGCTCAGGGAGGGGAGCCCCAGGTCTCTGCTACCCCAACACAGCAAGAAGAGCAGGTTCTCACACTGGTTTCCCCCCAGAAGCCGATACCACCAGGTCCTTAGAAAAGGAAGAATGGTTTTTACACTGGTCTCCTCCTGCCATTTGAAGGCCAGTGTTTAGTATTTGCATTCAAGTACAGAGACCACTTTACACTGCTGTCAGCACAGCTCTAGGGATATGGGCACAAGTTAACTGTTAACTTGTTAACTGTTAGCTGTGTATTAATGAGGAGGAACAGTCCTGTCTACCAGAAATGAAGATGTATGAAGACAGCACAAGTGGTTTGTGTAAGATGTTCTTTTTCGCTCAGAAAATGGTTTCGCATTGAGCAAGTGGACCTAAGAAGCTATAAAATTATTAAAGTGCTGCTGCCTGGATACGATTTTTTCCTATTTCATTCCCAAATGACTCTATAAAAAAATCCAGGTTAGAACTGGTTTTATTGTTCAACTGAAAAGTAAAAATTCCTTAAACTTCAGAGAAGTAATCAAGCAATTGTCTTCAGTTGAAGATTTTTATTCTTTGACTGGATATATTAAAAAAAATTGAATTAGTATTTATAAACTTATTGTAATATATGCTAACCATAAGTAGAATCATAGAATCATAGAATGTTTAGGGTTGGAAGGGACCACTAGTGGTCATCTAGTCCAACCCCCCTGCAGTGAGCAGGGACACTGCTAACTAGATCAGGTACTTCTATCCATAATAATAAATTTTATTTCTACTCAGTTATTTACGATCTACATTTCTAAAATACTGTCTATGTATCTATTTCTAAAACACTGTCTACAGTAACTTTGTATTTTACAGATTTAAAATGAGAAAACTGCATGCATACAATTGTTTTAAAGATAATGATTTATAGACATACTCAAAAATACAATAAATGACACAACTAAAATAACTGTAATTTTAATTTGGCTCTCCATATATATGCATTATGATACATAAAATTTTACTCTTTTGTGCTAGTTGAAGCTTCGGTACAGTTTTCTCATTCACTGTACAGAATGGGCAGTATTCATCTAATAAAACCCTGGTTTTTCCTTTGTTTTAGCTCTACTGTGCAACCTGCGGACAACTGTCTTACCACAAACCGTATCCTGCATAAAGATTAAATTCTTCATAATGTTGTTTCCCAACCATATTCATTAATACCTAAACTGAGTGCTACAAAAATATGGTTTAATTTATTTTAATACCAACTCTATAAAATTCTGGAAAACCTTAATTTGTTATGTTTGCTAATTACAGTTCCTGATATTCTTTTAATGTAGTATTTATAGATTGTCAAAAATACGTGATCACAAACACCTTTGGGGTTATCTGCAAAGCTTAACCTTTGATTAAGGAATTTTTTTCCCCCACTATAGTAGAGACAGTTGCTTCAGAGTTTTACTCAGCCATTTCTAGCTGCATTGCTGACTACTGAAGATGCTCAAGAGAACGTCACTCATCTAATTATAGCCTTGGTGAATCTCATACATCCTCAGGTCCCTTCAGAAAATATGTCATATTTTAATTCTGAAGTAATATAAGGTGTGTATCACAAGACATCTGAATTATTCCAAGTATAGTGAGAATTAAGCAGCTGAAGATCAATGCAACTCACATGTTAAAAAAAAAGTTCACCTCACAAGTCAATTAAAAAAAAGAAGTTATTTGCTTCTTTTTCACCCAGAGTTCTGTTTCAAGTTCACAGGACTAGTTGAAATGTTAATAGTGATGGATGAAAGGTATGACTGAAACTATAGAAACTACTATATGGCTTTAACTGCAAGACCTATCATTCACCTGAAAAACTCACATCTTTAATACTAACCTTATCCAGCACTATATATATGAAAGCAGTATCAATTACATGTTCAAGTTGTAACTGCAGAAAATATATCAGTTTCTGACTTCATGTTATTCTCAATTAGTCTCAGCTTCAAGAGGTCAGTGAGAGAAATGCCTCCACAGGTGGCATTCACACCACTCTCCCCAGGACCTAGGTCAATATGCAGAAAATTGCCTGCTTGGTTTCAGCCACAAAGCGTGCACTGAGTATAGAGGATGATCAAGAGCAGAAAACAGAAAAACAAAAAAGAAGAAAAATAGAAAAAGAAGAAAAAGAAAGGGAGGAAAGGAAGAAAAGGAAGCAGGATGTGAGAAGAAAACATAAAAGAGAAAAAAAAATACACAAAACTTGCCCCTTTTAATAGGCTCTTCACCTGCTGTTTGATGGAACAAAGAATAACATTTAATACTCATTTCCTGAATGGCAGCTTGCTGCTAATTTGTTGCATAACCTGGAAAAAGTAGTCTTCCATGGAGTCATAATTATTTTCACGATAAACAGTAACATTCCATCCAGTCACCTGCAGCATACGCTGCCCAGTCACACAGTGAAACACCTTGTACGGCAGCCCCAAGAGTGAACGTTGTCATGGCTACTGCTACTTCCAAACTCTTGACTTTTTATGACTAACATTTTATGTTTAAAAATAGTATTATGACAGAACATAAAAGACAAAAAATACATCTCTGGGCATGGTGGTACGCAAACACAATAAAAAGATGGCCCTTTTTTTTTTTCTCTAAACCATTTACAAGAAAAAAAACTTATTTGGATTGCTTTTCCATACACCTAGCAAAAGCACTCCTTAATCTCTTTTAAACAGACACCATTATTGTTGTACGTAAAAGCTTTCTCCTACTACAGCAATGACGTATGTTACTCCACCCTAGGACTTGACACTAATTTACCTTCAGCTCTTGTTAATTCACATTTCTTCCTTTTAATGGTATTGATAGGGCATACACAGTCAGGAAAGAGAAGTTCTAGAATCTGAGAGTTCAGTTCCCAGTTGAAGTTCAGTGAGAATGCAACTCCAGTGAAATCAATTAAGCTATACCATGTCTGCATCAGTTGAAATCTGGCAGCTGGAGAGAACCTAACCCCTCCCCACTCCCTTTCTGGTTAGGATGGTTACTATTTATGCTGCATTTGTTCTTGTTCCATGCTGAAGCTATCCCTCTCCTCACCTGCTGAAGATGTGGCCTGCAGAATGAGTAAGGGTTGTGCAGAGGCATTCTCTCTGAGTTTTGGGGGGGTTTCTTTGAGTATGAAAGGAAAGGTCATGACCTTCCTTCCCTTATTCCCTGTCTGCAGTGAACTTTCCAAACTAACATCAAATGGATTATCTAGCTGTAAGAGTCTGTCTACCATAAGCAGCTGCACTATTTATAACATCTAATGTGATTTTAAACCAAGTTAGTTATAATTATTTAAACCAAACCAAAACAAGCCTTGCTTAAACAAGAATGTGTTCCAGAAACATTGTGGTTCTATGAAAACAATTTTAAAATAATCTTAAAATTAAAAAAAAAAAATCAAATGTAATTTGCAGCAAAGATTATAATTATTACTTAATAGAGGTACAGCACAAAACCCCCAATTCTAGAAATGCATTAGGATACAGTGGCTGTGAGACACCTGCAAAAAACCTATTATCTTTGTTTGGAAGATGTTGAACAGCAGCATGCAGAACACCAGAGAGACACTTGAAAAATAAGGTTAATATATCACCTGGGGTCAAGATTTTCTAAAATGTGGTAGGTGCATTTTGGACCAGCTGTATCTATGTGGTGGCAAAGCCAGCTTCAGTCAGAGGCTCTCTCAAGCAGGTAAGACTACTTGGACTTTACAGGAAGGTCTACCAGAACTGTCTAACATCAGAGGTAAAGGGCTGAAAGGTCATCTACACTTCTGAATATGGATTAATCTGATGATGCAGTCTGCTTCTCAAAAATGTTTGTATTAGTTGCTTTTTAAGCTGGAGAGGCTTGATGCTATTTCATTCAGCAGCAATGTTTCCTTTCTTGTTCTGTGATTTTAGATTTAGGGGACAATGCCCCAAGGCACAGAATAAGAGACATGTTAAATAAAGGTGCAGTAAGGCTGTTCCTTCAATGGTGTAAGACTTTTAGCATCTTGTATCTCAATGAATGGTAATGTTTACACATTTTCATTGCTGATCAGGATGATGCAGTTACTGAGTATGTCAAAAGGGCAAAATGTTCAGTATCCCTCTAGATTCACACTGATTACCTTTAATAAAAGCTAACCTTTTACATGCTCCTGATACTAATAGCAAACAAGAATCCTTCCTTCAGCTGCCACTTCTGACTTTGCATGGAGGCAAAGGCTACAAAGCAAAGCTGATTTTGACCTCTAATATTCTGCACAATTTCAACAGCGCCTTCACCAAGTAACACGCACTAACCTCCAGAGAAAAAAGAAAAAAAAAAAACATGCTCCTGAAAAAACACGCTTAAAAAGCAAAGACATCAATCCAAAACTTTTATCACTGAAAACCTTAACATGAACAAGAATGAAGAGACTGGTTTATTTCTGAAGGTATCTGTCTGAACTGTAACATTTAGGGCTTTTCTCCTCCATGTGCATCCAAAAATATATCCTTTAAGGAGAACAAAAGATACACTATTGTTGTTGTAATCTAAAGACATGACTTTCTAAGATACTTAACAATAGCTGAACAAGACTCTGCTGTTCTTCTGCGTATTGAGAGTCTGGTATTTTCTAAGTAATCTTTGAGTTCTAAGTAATTCTTTAAAGAACAATTCTTGTCAGTATCAATACAAAATGCAGAACAGTATTATTAAAAAGAGACAGTTAATGGCTAAGTCAAACTGTTTCTTAACAAAATCCATGTACATGTAAATTCCTAGGGGGGCTTGGTTTATTGGAAATACACTCATTATCTGGCCAATATGGCAGCAAGTGTGAAAATGCCTCACACCTATATGGTCCTGGCAAATAGAGAAGCTCACATACCAAAGACTTACATAGTTGTGTGTACCATCTGTTACTGAAAAAAAATCACTGCTTAACCAAAAAAGAATACTGCATATTTTTACTGAAATGCCCATGCAAAAATTGAGTATGTTACAGTAAGTGCTTGACACCTATTTTCAATATCTGCATCAGTTCCATATTCTTTCAGATAAAGTCCAAACCAGTGCCTTTAACCTTCAGAGACCTATATTAATTGAAACATGCTCTGAAGACCTTAACGCTCTCCCCACTTCCACAACTGATTTTTAAGGGAAGGAACTGCTGATAAACCATTATCTTGAATGATCATTTGGCATTTGCTACTCACATTGGTGCAAAATACCCACTGATACTAGTGAAGGAGAATAAAAGTGAATTTAAGTGTTACCCCGTAAGAATATACAGCACAGAAAGTGAGTGTTAAGTTACAGTAGGAAGGGGACAGCAGAGAAACTGGGGACAGAAGAGAAACTGGGCCCAGACATCCCATGGGAATACTGTAATAGGAACTCAGAATTTGAATTTGCATCTATGGCAGTTACCCTTGGCACTTGCAATGTGACAGTGAAGCTTCACCTGATTCTAGTGAGAGTATCTGCACTACAAAGCCCTAGTAGACTGTGGCCTGGTGCTACTGTTAAGGTGCTATATGAGGTACTAGGTCTTATCCTAAATGTCCTACTGCAGCATCAAAATCTTAGCTGCTTTTTAAAGCTGGTAAGAACATATCAACATAGGGAAGTTGGGTTTTTCAGGATATGACCAGTATAAACATGAACAAAGCATTCAAAGCCAAACCCACATCTTTAGGACCTAGAAGCTAACCCAGACACATAGCATCACATAGCAGATATGAGGAATTTGGGTCTTAATGAGCCAAGAAAGTCCTGAAGAGGAGGCACCACCAACAAAAGAAGGGTTTTTTTCCAGATCTAACTAATCAGGACAAAAAAATTGCCAGTTCATACCTGTCATTATGGCTGTAAAGCTGTGAGCAGGTCTGCACTTAGTCCACAAAATGTGCATTTTCACCCTATATACACTACTACAGTGTTTACCATTAGAAATATCCAAGAATACAACTTAGGTCAAACTGTCTCAGAAAGACATAATTTTGGCCATGGTCCCTTTCCTCATTAAAGGAAAAATGCCATCCTAAAGCAGAGCTGCCACTCACTGCCAGGAGCAGGGAAGCTGCTGGTCAGGGTCTAGCAACCTGCAGCCCAGTCAGACGGATGTCCTCCATGTTTAAATGCAGAGTCAGCTTCAAGGATGCTGGCTACCACTCAGCTGAGTTTTCACAGTCAGCCATTTGAAATACATTAAAATGTTTCCTGGCCACCCACGTAAGCTGCCTTCAGCCTGCAGGTCCAGGGCATTGTGCCTTGTGGCCGCAGGGAGACTTTATACTTACGCTGATGCAATTTAGCTCCCAAGGATGTCTCTCTCAGCCTGAAGAAAAGGATATCTGAGGTCATCACCTCATCCCTGAAGGACTGATGAGCAAATATGAAGTCACCTACTCCTTAGTTACTCTTCCTTAGTGGCTCCATATGGAAATATGCCATCCACCATAGTAGCCAGCAGTAATGGAAGCCAGTGCTGGAACTTCGTATATAATTAATTTACAAAATAACACACAAAGTAGTGCACCACTCTGTTTTATAATGATAAAAAATTTCACAGAATAAAAATGCAATTCTTAATGATACAATACATACAAAGCTGTGCATATAGCACTGTAGCAGATGCTCCTTCCATACCTGTTCTCTTGCATTTAAAGGATGACGTGAAACACACTTTTAAAATTTCCCACACAAATGTTCAAATTTTCTTTTATTCTGGAGTAACACTACCAAAAGATAGTGTATTAGAGGAAAAATGAGCACTTCTAAGGACACACAGCATGAGACCAGGGGATGAAAAAGCACCACTTACTAGTCCCCAATGTTTTTCAGAAGATACGTATTTTAATTTTTCCTTGAAATGAAACAGATGCAATCTTTCACCTAAAGACAGCTCCAAAAGAAATAGAATACTTCTCAAGGCTCCCTGTCTGCATAACATTAGCTACACACCACGTTCTCCTGCAGTATTCCATGTGCTGAAGTTACTTGACAGACATGTTTTGAGATATTCAGTTTCTTTAAAAATCAAGTAAAAATAAGTTCATTTCTGCTGACAAGAGCTGTTACTGTTCAGTCATCTGAAGAAACCTAGACACAGGCTTTAATTACATAGCACCGTGTCTGCATCACAAGGTAACTCCTATGATCATGGTCTGTCATTGCCACGTTCAACTGGCACAAAGCAATGCTCCGCCAGCATTACTCATGTTCAATTTCCAAGAGACTGACTTCTTAATGAGTTCTCAGTGCCACCTATTAGTTAATTTCAAATTCACTGACACAATTGATGATCATAAAGGAAAATCAAAAGAGACAGAGGTCCCTCTCCTGCTTGTTGAACGGTTATTTTTAGAAAGTTTTAAGATAGGAGTCTGCTTCTTAAGCTAGAAGTATTATAAAGGAACTTCAGAGTTGGAGATGATTTATTGCTTCCATTTTTTATGGATGATATGTGAATAATCAAATATAAGGTCAAGTACTCACAGACTTTCTTTTTTTAAACCAGATAGGAAGATGCCTGGATGCCAAGAGCCATTCACTGGTTTGGGTCTCTCACAGATTTGGAGTTTCACAAAATAAGTTTCCTTCTTGCAAGATACTTACGAGGATTATATTCCCTGAGCAATTAAATTAAATAAATGTGAAAACCAATGCAAAGTTTAATTAGTAGACTAACATTCTTAACACAAGCTGTTTGCTTACATGCAGTGTCTGTTTATCTGGAAGGGAACAAATGCATTTGTGTAGTTTACCCGGGATTTTGACTAATACAGATGTAAGTAGCTGTGAGATAATCACACCTCCGCTTTTATCCTTATGTCTCTGCCCCATTCCGCTGGAAATAGATTTTATCGTGCCCACAACAGTCTTTAAATAAAACTTCGGTCAGAGTGATCCAGCCTGGTGCTAAGTCTATGTGGCTCAGTTGAAACAGTGACAAATGTGCAGTTGTCTACATGATCACGACAGTCGTATCAAAACGGAAAAGCTCAACTTTTTAACAAGACGAGGAATTGGTAAGAGTACTTCCCTTCCCTCTCTTTCTCAACATATAATCTCTTAAAACTGAAGGCTGAAACATTAGTAGCAACATCTTTTTCTGTGGTAAGGGCTTCACAAGTCCAGGAGGGTAAAAATCATGTACTAGCAATCTGCGTGTCATGAACTTACTCTGCTTTTTAACTCTACAGATGAAGCTGTGAGAGCAGTAACTGTGTAAAATGGATTTTCTCTGCCTGCACATCAGCAGCAATGATATACCTTTGCTAAGCAAGCTGTGCTTATTATGATTTTTTCTAAATGCATATAAATGGATTGGAGTAATGCTCTGTCCAAAATCCTGAGGGAGCTCTGTATGATCCACTCTCCCACTGAAAGCAATAACAAAACAGCCTTTGATTTTACTAATGTAAAATGCACATCCCATATAAACAGGAGAGCTGTCTTACAATTTGACCCAAGTAAATTGCCTATCCCGTTACCACAGTTTCCTCACCTCTGAAAATTAGATAAACATCTTCGAGATGCTGCCATGGGAAGCACTGTAAGTGACAAGTGCTACCGCTGTATGAAAGAGGATTTGTTCAGCTAAATCTCCCAGTCTCCTATGAGGCCATTTTCTCTACTTGCTTCTCCCCTTTTTGAAAGCAGCTTTTGCAAAAATGACTGCATGTGATTTCTAGAAGAACTTTGCATCCACAATTATTCATGGAAGCAGTGGAAATTACAGGCAACTTCTTAATGTAAAGCAATACGTGGGTGGTTAGACTCAACATATGCTACACTACACACATTCCTCCCTGAAAAAGATGAACAGCTGTTGAGTTCTGCTTTGTGGGGCCTAGCTACACGAGCATGGTACAGCCAAGCAAGAAGTTTATGCTCTTTATTTGACAGACAGGGTATCTTCTTGGTCACAATATCTGGACACATCGATGCATATTCTGTAAACTTATTTCCCTCACAGTTCTGCTCCCCTCCTTTTATACTGCAGCAGATGTCTCCAAAAACTTGCTTGAACCGATTGCTCTAAATGCACAGGGTTAATTGTAACCAGCTGGCCCAGAACACAGTAGGCATTTAAATACCTTGTGAGGAAGCCAAAACATTAGACTCCCTTTTTTTTTTCCTCCTTTTCTTACTGTAGTTACTGCTAAAACCTGCTTTGCTCCCACAGATGCCAGCAGTCCCTGGTGTCCTGTGGAATGAATTGTTCACGATGTTTTGCTGAAAAGGAGAATGTACCAATCCACTCATCTGGAGCCCACTTAAAGTTTCACTGACACACACATGCACCAGAGCAAGCTCAATTTTCAGTCTTGTTTGTTCTTCCCGTGTTTCACCTTCTGTCCGCAGCCAGGGTTCTGTTCCATTAGCAGCTTTCCAAGCCCTCGGAGAATGGTTAAGGGAAGGGAGTAGAGAAAAATACCTTATGTAACTGCACATTTCTATGGCTTCAGTTAGGTTTTTATTACAACGCTAACATTTAAGACCCTTTGGAGAGTCTTAGTTAGCATTAAATAACAATTTGGTGTAATGAAAATGATATGGCAGTATAATAATTTAAGCAAGAGATTTTACAAATGTTGACTCCCTGCCCTCCCCTCAGTCCCTGGACAGAAATCTTCCAAATCCAGTATGGTCAAAGCAGGTAGAGGAACATGACATCTCACAGCCGTGTTCCCAGTCACTCAAAAGATGACTTGTTCATTTGTTAATCTGCTTCAGGAAAAAGGTCCCCATTTTGGTGACTGAAAGACTGTTAAGAGAAATAGATGCGGATGTTGAATCTTGGAAGCCTCAAGGAGATCTCTCCCATTTTCTGGATGAGTGGTATAAGGCCTGGTAAGAGAAGTGGTACAATGAGTCCACTACAAAAAGAGGGATGACCATCTCAAAGTGAGTATGGGATCAAATCTTACTGCATGGAAGGCAAGAAGTATTGACTGCTTCAGACAGATGAACATCAAGTTTCTTAACCCCACTTCTTCTGAAGTATAAGCAAGGTGCTCAGCTCCTAAATTGTTTAAAGACTAGCATTCAGCTGGTTATCCATAGAAACAGAACTAAAGTCACTGAGGGATTTTGAAAGTCAGTAAAAGTTTGGATGCATTCTGGCCTATGGATAAACTGAATAGGATTTTTCAGGATTTCAAGTTTGGAATTTCAGGGACAGACTTCAGCTAAATCTACTTTCAGATCCAGCTGTAAGGACAAATGGCCTGCAAAACATATATTGTTACCATTTGTACTGGAGAAAAGTATCTGCCTGATTTTTATTTCTCAAGTTAAATTTGAAGCCTGACATTGCTAAGTAAAAAATTGTTTCACTTAGAATGCCAAAAAGACAAACCATAAAAAGCAGTTTTAGCTATTTTTCAAAGTAAAACTACACAAGTGCACAGTTTAAGTATCTACTAACATTGAAATGCAGCACTTTCACAGAACCTTGTTAGTCAAGAAGTCATATTATATAAAGAATTTCAAGATCCTCCCTTAGACTCAGAAAATGGTAAACCTATGCAGGAATAAAAATGGCTTATAAGCTAATGACCTGTTTTTCCTGATGTGCCACAAATAAAAAATAACAGACAGCTGTTGCATTACCAATTTTGATTGTCATCAATCCCTGAAAACAAAGTTCTTCAGTCAAAGAAAACAAGACTGGCCTGCAGAATTACTTAAGTCAGCTAACAGGCAACTGTAGCTGACTCTTCTTCAGTCTGGAGGAAGCAAAAGTCACATGATTCCACGCAAAAGTAGTCGTGACTTGTCTAAGAGTAGTGCAAACTGCATCCAAACAGACTAGAAAGAATCAGAGGGGAAACCCGCCTAGTGACTGAGACAAACTTTTTTTCTGCTCTTATTCCTTAGTACCAGAACATAATGCTCTTCCAGTGTATCTACCATTTCAGGTCACATTGGATTTATAAAGTACTGTGTAACTATCGTATTTCCATTAAATCCTAAATTTTTACTCAAACTTGATGCTTAAGTAGATCGCGTGCTCCTGTAAGGAGTTCAGAAGCACAATTTTTACTAGCTGAGAAAGGTTTACAAGCATTTACCCCTTGCAATGACAAATATAACCATTTAAGAAGATTCATTGCTAAGAGGCCATGATAATGTATCTTCTAGCAAGAAATTCAGACTGAAGAAATGGTATAATAAGCAGATGGATGTCATATATAGCAATGACTAGGTGAGATACTTATTTTAGGTAAGAAAGACAAAGGTAAGCATAATCAGAATGACTCATTAAGAACACGACTGCAGACCTATATGCATCTCCGCTAGCAGCTGTTGCCTGCTTAATTTAGCAGCTAACAAGAAAACTTGATAGTTTGTAGTGAGACAATGATTTATTGTGGGTTCCAGCTTTTTATTAAATTTATTTTGCATTTGTTGAAGTACTACAATCAGCCACGCAATAGATTCCATATCACTTTCTCAGTATCACATTTTTATTTTGCTTGATAAAACTTTAAGTGTCTCAAAAACATACTCTGTTTTAGCCTAGAAAAAAATTAATCATTATATAACAAATGATGGATCCTCTAGTGTAACTTAAAAAAGAATGGTAAGCCATATTACCATTTAATAGAGTAGCTATGCCAAAAGGTTTCTTATTCTAGAACATAGAGATCTGTTCTGGAGTATCTGTAGTGTTTTAAACTTGTTCCTCCTTAACCTTAATTCAAAATAAACATTTAGCCAAGTCCTTAGATGGCAGAGAGTCCAGACCTCAGAGGGGCCTAGAAAAGATTGTATCAGAAGGTGATACTAGGATGCTACAAACTTCATAGCATTGCAATATAAAAGTGTACTTCTGCTTTGCTTTTCAACTGTGATTCATGTTTGAATAAAAAGCCTGTGGAAAAGGCTTTCATAAAGCATGCTTTCATAGATTCTTGAAAATAATCACAAAACATAAAGATTCTGTACAAAAAAACCTAAAAGGTTTTTCTGTAGCTCACAGGAGCTATGAGGAAGCTCAGGATGGGTACACTTGGTTGTATAAGCAAGTAATTAAAATTACTTATCTAACAGTACTTATTGCATACACTCTGGGGTTTCACAGTATTACATTACATTATGAAATGAGGAATTTCATCAGTATTTCTTCTGCCTATGGTTTTATCTGCAGAAAGTGGTAGAAGACTCATTTTGGGGGCATGGCGGAAGACATACAAGTATCAGTTCCAAGGGTTCCAAGATGAATGATTGACATCCCCACCCAGTGGGGAAACTGAGGGAAAAGACAGATTATTTGGTTTGCTCTTGGACATAAAAGTTGGTAGCATGCCATTAACAGATTCTGATATTAAGCTTTAAACAAAAACAAAAGTTTTTCTCATTGGTTGGGTTTCTTTGTTAAGTATGTCTGCATGAAGCAACAGAGATAGGTAGCTTGCATATAAGCAGATTTCAAATCACTGAAATTTGGGCAGTTTAAATAATCCTATACTCAAAATAACACTATGTTCCCTCAAAATACCCAAGCTCCAACAATCAAACACATTTCCAAATACTGGAATACAGTTGACCTAAGTATGGAGGCACCGAGATGACAATGATACAAATTGAGTTTGTGACTTCTGCTGGTAAAACCAAAACCACTGTGGAAAAAAATGGGCTAGTGAGTCTTTTTTTCAGACTCTGTTCCTGTTTGCCCAAGAAAGGTTAACTGTGAAGATAAGCACAGAAATAATAGGATGACAGCCACTGAAAGACATCTACATGATATACTATTTTAGCAGCTATTATATTGTAGGAGGGCACAGCTGACAGGAACATTACTTGCTTGCCTGTGTATGTTCAGAAACAAATCAGCAGTGAGTAGAAGAAAATATAGGTAAAATATTATGTCACAAAAGTGGTGTGTCCACCACTTTATCAGCTGATTTAAACTCCAAGCTGCCCACCTTCAACTGAATAAAATGTCCACAGTTCTGCTCAGTTACTAGTCAGGCAAGGTCTTACTGAAGCCAATGGACTTATTTCTTGTGTAAAGACTGAATAAAGGCATTACGATTTACCCCACAAAGAGAAATTTAAACATTTCATTAGTACTTTAACCCAAAGGACTACTTTAAGAAGTAACATTCACACATGAATTTTTCAAGGTATCATTTTCATGTCTCTTGCATTCAATAGAACTAGTGGACTTGCTGTATGAAGCTAATTTTATTGTCTGATAATCATCGTAAAATGTTCTTAACAGCATCAAATTCAATAGTCATATTTTGACATATTTTGACATTATTTTTATGCATGTTCCACCCTTTGCTAGGTAGAAAAACATGACTCAGAAAAGGTATTATGGTGTCCTTAAGAATTATCATCTAAGAGCCTTCTACAGCCCGTCCTTCTGTGGAAGGCTTTATAAGCAAAGTAACTCATAGCACACCAGACCGTACCCCTTTTCACACATCTGTAGTTCAGCTTGAGAGCTTAGCCCACAGAGAGGAAAATACACCTGAAATACATCTCCCAAGCAGAGGAAAATTTTCCTAACTGTACTTTTTAAAATTTAATAAAAGAAGCTAAAATTTTACTTAAAGAGCTGACAATTCTTGTGAAAGCGAAGCTTACTCAAAAGATAACTTTTATGAAACTGAAAAGACCTGCTTGTTTACTCCCATGTACCTTCTCCACTGAAGATGGGTTTTGCATGGTCTGTGAATTAATTTCCAGTGAACATCACTGACCCTGCACTAGGAAAAAAAACCCCACAACCCCACCAAAAAACCCCAAAACTATGATCCCTACCCAAATGTTGAAAAAAAAAATTAATCGATCTTTCTTGGATGTAGTTGTTTGTGTCTGGATGAGAGACACATACCAAGGTCCATGGCATTATGTATTCTTACCAAGTGAGGAATGCCAACTACCATCACAGTAGAAAGCAGAGGACTGCATTAGTGGGAAGTGACAAGACTGTATGGGTCTCCTTCTTCTCCTAACTTCTCCTTCAATTATGGTTTTAACTAAGGTGAAAGTCAACTCAGAATCCAAGAAAATGAGAAGTGGAAAGATCCTCTTGGGGCCCCGATTCATACACAAGCTGGAAATTAAATAGAAGAGTGGAAGATAGTGACTTTATCACTAGCTAGATGTCATCACTAACTGATAAGGGGTTGACATAAGATCCATGCAGTAGTTCTTGCCATAAAACTTTCCAAAATGAAGCCACATTGAGAAAATTAGAAAGGAGATTGACCCGTGGGAATAATCCTTTCAGGAAATGAACATGAAAGAACTTAGGAAGACTACAAAATCTATTCAAAAGGAAAGTTGTTTTAAATTGCATCTATCTCTTTTGATAGGTGGAGAAATGTTTTGGCTATACATACGGTAGGTTTCACAGACTCACAAATAAAAACCAAAAATTGTGTTTATAGCTTCTTAAGTCAGGAAAGCATGTATAATGATTCCAGAGATGTGCACTTCCCTGTGTTCCCCAAAATCTATGCTCTAATTTAAAAACAAATCATAGAAATTCTTTCAAATGGGTGTTACTGGTATCTTTCCATTTTGCTGCATATTGACACAGAGAACCAGAGAGGCAATGGCATCTTTAAGATGTCAGTCTTCCAGGAATTTTGCTTTCAGCTAGCCACAGAGATTTCAAACTTTATCCTTCTTTTTTTTTTCCCCAGAAATAAGCATCAATTTTTGAAGCATAGGTTTATATGTACTTTACTAAAGGCTGAGAAATACTGACCAGTATTTCTGCCAATTTCCATCTGCCTCACAAAGAGTCATTAATATTTATTTCCTAAAAAAAAACCCAAAAAAACCAAAACTAAAAACCTATGAAGATGACATGTAAAGAATAGGTCTCAAGATTAGTGACATAATCATACAACATCAAAATTAGGAGGGAGTTAAACCAACTTTACATATTTGGCCCAGATCATCAGACTGCAAATGAATTTTTCCAGTACTCTTAGGCACATATGAGAGTTTTACAATTTCCTATTCATGGGCACAGATAATCTCCAGGAAGCTTCTGCTGAACACATGCTTATTCCAGAAGCTGCAGCAGTTAAATAACAAGCTAAGACAGCTGGGTTCAATTTAGGTTGCGGATTACTCATTCACTCAAAAAGATAACCACTGTTAGGCTGGTGAAAGCCAGCACTGCTGCTATTAATGAACCCAGTTGCTACATCCAGCTTTTTTCTATTTAGGACATTAAAGAAATATTTCTAAAAGGCCACTATTTTCCAGAAGAAGGTCACAAATTTACTTTCTAAACTACTACAATTCTTTCTCAAAAGTACCTGCTATTCTTAGGACTACAGATTAGTATAAATTCAAGAGATTAAAGGCACAGGAATTTGACATTTTCAATTTTTTTGAGAACATTTTGCATCTCTCTCCTATATTTTACTCAGCAAATCTCTTGATAAGCCATTTTCTGACTAAAATCTTTGCACATGGTGGAAAGACTTTGAGAAGGCATTATTTTTACAGATAATGGTACATTTATTTTTTTTTTTAATTTAGCTCATAAATGCATTATAGTAGGAAATAGCAGGGTTGCTCTGCTGTAATTTCCACAGGATATTTGGAGAAATCTTTATTCAAAGTACAAGTCCTAGGGTTAGATATGATTCCATATAGGCTTAAAATCAAAATCTTTATCTAGTTTTTAGTACAAAGTAATCACTTGCCAATTTCTGATTTTAGTAAATTTTTTTGTTTGGTTTTCCATCTGAATACAGTAAAAGGGATACCAGATTCTGCTGAAATACTTAAATACAGCTTATAGTGAAATGTGTTCATTGATTACTCACATTTGATGCCAAGCATTTCCCACGTGCCTAATACATAACTTCAGTAGATGTTTCAATTTTCAAGAATCTATTTTAGGGTGTAGTTCCCACCCTAGCAAAGATAACTCCTCAGAACCTCTTTACAAGGCAGAGAGAGGAAAATGACTAATCCTGTTGCAGGAGTATCAAAGTGCTTTATTGCAGTTTGATTCATTTATTTGTAAAACATATTAACCAATTTTGGAGTGACTGACTAAAACTACTCCATGACTGAAGCACCAGTTCCACACAAAAATGGGGCACCTGTACCCTAGCAGTATTTTTGACTGAAACCTGAATCATGCCTTGTAAAATTTCCTTGCATGATCAAAGCCTAAGAAATG
>NW_009259860.1:1340774-1368961 GCF_000687185.1 Egretta garzetta
TTTCCCTATATGGACAGAACTTTTTACAACAACTTGTGTTTCTTCTTTAAGAGTTTTCACATCTTTTCAATTTAGTCTTCTTTTATTTCTTCACGCAATCAGGACCCAGAAACCAGTTAATACTGGAAAGATTATTTGTTTCCACTTCTGAATATACTTTTGGAATACCTCATTTGTAAACCGTGCATCTCCATGCTTGCATACTGATGACTTGCACTCAAATCATCAATTACTAGGCCAATATTTAAGAAACAGAGTACCGTAAATCCATCCATGACAAGTTAAAATTTCTATCACTTCAGTGCAGGTGTGACTTGCAAAGTTTCCATATATTCAGAAATGGAAACAAACAATCTTTCCAGTATTAACTGGTTTCTGTGTCTGAAACTGAGAATCAGTTAAATTACAGCATGATAATGATTTTTTGCCATAAATTCTTATTTTTCATGTGGCATTTCATGTTCTAGTGGCATTTCCCCGGAAACACAATGTATTTAACTGCATCTGCGTTACAGAAGCTTTTCAACACAGGGACATTCTCTTTCATACAGAAGCAAGCATATTCATGACAAAATAAGCAGTTAAATTCACACCAGTGAAAGCTCACAGGTAAGCCTTCAAAGATAAGTAGTCCACATCCATTTAAATATTGTGCTTTCCAAATGCACATTAGTATTACAGCCATTGAAAGTTCATCTGTCAAAACATGATGAAAAGAATTTCCACAAGATCTGAAAGCTTTTGAAACATTATTCACCATCTATAAGTAGTTACAGGAGGGCCACAGTTCTATCCTTGCTTATGACTGCACTGAAAATAATCCTGGGAGAAAGTAACTTTTTCTGTACACTGGTAACTTGCTGGTTAACTGGTTGTATTACAGTAGTATATTCTCAGATTCCTTAATCTTTCACAGTATTCACACTGGTATTGTGATCCATCTCTGAAGCACCATTTTCTAGTAGATTAGGAACGAAGCGAAATGACTGAAGGAAATAGCAAGAGCCCACAGATTTAAAGGGACATTGTCAAGGCTGATAAGCTCAAATGTAATTCCTTGCTTTGTATTTTCACTACAGTAGTGCTATGTCACAAGATGCTGTAGTTCACAGAATCACAGAATCGCAAGGGTTGGAAGGGACCTCAGGAGATCATCTAGTCCAACCCCCCTGCTAGAGCAGGCTCTAGTTGTGAGAAGCATACTTCAGAAACATTGTATTTTGCCAGTAGGTCTACAATCTTAAACCACTGCATACCAAGTTGGAGGAAAAAATACATATAGAAAGCAGAGTTTCTATATACAAGCTTCTTGCAGGAAAAATTTCTTTAAACAGCATCCAAGCAGCATAATATCCGCCAGTAAGACTTTCAATTCATATTGTTCTCATTCTTTTAAATAAGAGCAAAAGTCTTGTAAGTAGACTTTGAGTACTTTAAAGAAATACTGAACTTGCCTTAAAAAACAGCACATAATAAAGGAAATAAGACATGAACTGCAGAAGAGGTACAAAGTTCACAAATACCTGCAGCACCACCTGATTTTAAGTTCATTATTACTAAAAGGGCTTTTAAAACATCAAACAGCAGTGCTCATAAAGCACAAATAAAATAATTTAAAAATCCTTCCAGGGTTAAATTTTAATGATGATCTTTCAGTCAAACATTCAAGAATTCAAGAGTCTTTTACTGGAATATCATGTCAGCTTTTGGTGACGATGATATTCTTAAATATTTTAAAATTATAACAGAAATTATTAATATTTAGTATTTAAGTAAACAGAACTGGAGAGGTTTCCACAAAATCCCAGTCTGACCAAGGCACATCAAAGTTTAGAAAAGGCAAAGCATTGACAACAACTATTTCACGATATCACCTTGGTAACTAAATTCAAGACAGTGGAAACTTCCCATGTATGCAGTGCTACAAATAAAAAGCAACAATAATGAGAAAAAAAAGGGCTTTATTCTAGATGCCTTGGCTTCTTAAGAGTTGTCCTTAATGTCTTTTATAAAAGGCCACATGAAATGGAAGCGCTGTTTCTAAATAAATGGATAAATCTAGGTCACGGCAATAGCAGCACAGCACAAGCCCAGCACGGCCAGCCCAAGCCCAGCTGATGTCCCTGTCCGTGGGACATTACGTAACCTGTGCATAAGCCACATACAGCTTATCATACCCCGTGACTAAATACGGTCTTACTTCCTATCAGGCAAATCCAGAGAATAAGAGTAGCTTGTACCCCTCTATGAGCTGGCAATAAATCAGTTCAGGAGGGTAGGCGGCACAACCGCCCAACAAGGGCTCATAAGCCGTAATTTCTCCAACTGGCTGACCTCCGGCTCGCGATCTGCTGCCCGCGCCTCTGGGGACACTGCCATAGCGGCATGACGTAAGCACTGTAATACTCTTACACCCACCCGAAAATGCCAGGCACGGGGTAAAGTGCGGCTCCCTCGCCCCCCTCCTCCCTCAGCGCTTATAATTGATGGCAACTGACATTTATTAAGTGAGGGCTGGACCGGCTGCTGCACTGAAGTCGATAAGCATCTCCCAGCTGCCCGCTCGGGGCCCAACCCTGATGGCTGCCATGGCACAGCGTTCTCCTTGGGGGGATGCAGCGCCACCCTCACCCCACCCCCCTGACGATCAGCCCCACATCACACCAAACACAGGCAGAGCAGGTGCTCACGGCGCAAGACACAAGAAATAGATAAAACTGCATTTGGGCACAGGTGTTGCAGGTGTCAAAGATGCCACCTTCAGACCAATGCAAATAACCAATATGGTTCTTCAAAGAATGAGCTTAAAAGATTCAGCATAGTTGCTTTAAATCCTAGCAGGAGAGAATGTGTTAATTAGTGCTACTGACACAGCCCCAACATTACATTTGGCTATTTGGAGATGAGGACAGCGACAAACCTTCTACAGAAAAAATGTGTGCTAGGTACAGCTCATCAGAAATTGAATGACTTGCATCTCTTAGAAAAACAATGGATAATTTTTTCTGCTGTCACTGTCCCAGGGTTTAGACTCGTTTGAGCCACCCTTTTCCTGAAGGGATGGACAGAATGATTCAGCTCTGATCCACTAATGATGGTTCCTTCCTATCGCCTATCTCTGCAGCGTGTAAACTGGCCATAATCCCAGCCAGGGAGCCTCCACATCCAAGATTAACCTTAACCATCTTGCATTTTGAGTTACGTATGTAACTAGCATTATCATTTAGCACTCAACAGTCAGCCACAATAGCAATCACCATTTAAGCAGGAGCAAGAGACAAGGTCCTTGCCTAGACCTTCCCCCTTTTATATGCATATAAAAATGAATTGATTACTTTACACTGAAAAAGTGAACTTTTCATTTCAAGATGTAGTCTTGAATGTGAAATTCACTAATTTATAGCCAGAAGTGCAAAGAGAGGCAAACTATTGCAGAGATCTCCCTTTTCCTTGGTGAATCCTTGCAGGAATCAGTGTTTATCTGACTGCAAATTCCCAAGTACTTCCGCTTCCAAGCAAGAGTGAGAAGGGGAAGGAATAGCACACATTAGAAATTGTCACTGTGTTCTCTATGCCCTAAAAATGCCACATCCGAACAGCAAAGTGTTATTAACCTTTTATTAACAGCATGAGTGTGAGGTTTAAATGGAAAATAATATTGAACAGTGCACTTACACTGACAATGTCACTGTTCCCCTCTGGCAGTCTCAATTCACACCACTATTCAAAGTGCTAGCCACTCTTCTAGTCAGCACAAAGAATACACGAAATATTAGGATACATTTTTTGTAATAATTTAATGCCAGTTAAAAAACTTTGTCCCTAAGCCATTTTCCGGCTACTAGTGGATATTCAGATCCCCCACTGTGTGTCTGTGCTACCAGGCTCTTAAGTTACAATAGAGACCATGGCATGAGATGCCTGGGGAAGCTGGTAATGAAATAAAAATTCCTTCATTTCCAATCAGCCCACAGTCAGTCTAAGACTGATCTCTCACCACTGAAGACAACTGGAATTTTCCCCACCACTTGCAGTTGCAGAAGGGATCCAGCCCTACATGACAGTAGCAAAGTCTTTTCTATTTCCTGGCTCTTGCTGCAAGCAGGAAGTCAACTTATGATCCCAGATCACTTTCTTCTAAGAACATTCTGAAGTGACAGTAGACATACTGCTGACATCTTGAACAAAGACTTTATGGACTGAAAGCTCAAAGTCATAGCCCAAGCTTAACTCTGAATTATCCTAAGATACCATATATGATCACGCTCAGTTCAGTGAGCGCCTTTCTAGGGACCATCTACAAAAACCTGTTGGGTACCTTGCACAGTGTGCATAAGTACTTGGGGGACTTCCACAAGTGAGAAATTCTCACTGACATCTCCTACCACTTCAACCCATCAGCAGCCTAAAATTCATTTCAGAAGTGTAACACTCCTGGTTATGAATACTTTACAAGCCCTAATGACAACTTATCTCTGTCGAAGAGACTCAACAGGATCTAGAATGACAGGGGCACTCTTACCACAGAGATCACCCAACTTGCCTTAAACATCTCTGCAGACTTCCAGCAAAGAAATCCTGGGATTTGTGTCCAGTGCATCGCTGCTTCCAGCTCACCTGTGAGCCAGCTGCCACAAAGTGGCAAGTCAGAGAACGGGCTGCTGTGAACTCTTCGATTCCCTTTGGACTACTGGCAACACTCCGCACTGATGTGAAGAGGGATGGTTTATATAACATAAGCATTCAGAATAGCCCCTTCCCTGTTCTATTACATCAGAGTTTCACCTCCTTCCTAGTGAGAGATGGTGCTAAAAGATAAACCCCAGTGCTGTGAGTAGAATTCTGCGAGGCCCTTGGCCTGTCTTTGACAATGCTATTCCCAGCTTCCACATCTCCCCATGCCTTCCAGACAAGAAAAAACTCAGGATAAACAATTAAGCAAATTTCTTAATTTCAATTTCAATTCTTAATTCAGATTATAATTTCAATTTTTCCCCTTTTACTCTGCAAAAGTAAAAATTAATAAAAATTAAACCCGCAAGTACTTGGCTGAAGTTCTGGATTTCCTCACTGAAGTAAGTGTTTGTCATCATTGGAAATACAGATGATTTTATTCATCTAGTAGGCAACTGATGGTGCTATTTTTAAAAAATAAATCTTCTAGTGGAAAAAAGAATAAACCTTTTATCTGCTACTGAAAATGGTAACTATTTTCCACTAGTTCAACAGCACAACTTAGCTAAGTTCTTGTATTGTTGTTAAAAGCAAACCATTCCTCTTTATACTTGTTTATGAAAATTTACACGATTCCATCAAAAATGAAAATGAGCTCTACAGAAGGTACTGTAAAAAGACTGAAGAACCAAACAGTGATTGCCACGCTGATAGAAGGAATTCAAGTTCCTATTAAATTTCATTGGACTTTGCCATCATGGCAAGAATTAATCTTAAATGAGAATACTGCTATTACATACTGGTACCATGACCAGCTTATTTCAACAAGGTTACTATCCCACATTTTTAGAGAAAAGCCGATATAATACTGATACTTCTGTGAACCCTCTCTATTTCCCTGTATGCTTGTGTCTTTATATGCCACCAAAACAGATACATGAACTGTACCGGATTTGTCTTCTAGCACCTTACTGCAACATGATTATGCCAAGATGGATTTGTCAAAAATTTGTTTTCCTTCTCTTAGGATGTGTTGTTAATTACTGCAAATAAATATTTTTTTCAATGCCTCTTCAAGACCAGTATCAGGAGAGTTCAAAGGAAAGATGGAACACAGAAATACAGGACAAGATTTCCTTCAGTCTCCCTCTTCTAGTGGACATTTAAAATATTTCTGAATGGAAAAGGGATGTAAACTAAGTAGTGTTCTGCTGAAAGAAAGGCAAAAGTAGCCTACAATCAAGCTTCTCCACAGGGAGCTTTTTCTTAGGCTGAAATAAAACAAAAGGAAGAGCTGAGAGTAAGTGCAGCTTCCCTTCAAGGAGTGGTCGCAGGGGAGCAAGATGCTCTGGGACACCAACACATAGCCCACTCTGTGCTGGAAACCACAGACATGACTGAAAGTGCTCCCAGCCAAAACAGGCATCACTCCCAATGTCACTGATCTCTGTGCAAGTAAGCATGAAGGAAAGAATAGTGGAAGACTACATTTTCAGGTCAGCAGTGTTCTGGGGAAGCCTAGAAGAAATGTGACCTTGTAAGGTCCCACAGACAATCACCGTTAACATACTGATGCAAATTTCAGGTCTGTACTGGCTGAATATCTACTTCTGTGATTCCTGAATTGCCAAAACTCAAAGTAAATATGTTTATGTGGTCTCACCCATAAAGCCAACAAATCGATGTACTGATTTTTACTGTCTCATTTGAAAACGCCCTTCACAAATGGTGTAACCTTTGTTTCTTTTCCTCTACCAATGGACTGCAATAATCAGAACTCGTTTAACCCTTAGTTCACTGAATTAATCTACTTGGCATAGCAAGTACCTAAATCTAAAGCATGTGCACCAAGATTTGGGTATTTTGAACACAACCAAAATGTTAAATGAACTTCTCTAAATAATGTTAAATTACGAAGTTATTATTTTATTGATGCTGTTGAACTTCCAAAATAGCCTGCAAATCATTTCCATTTCTATCTTAATCAAATACACTGTTCCTGTAAAACACAATTATCTTGAATCTTCCATACAGATCCACTTTCTTCAGATTCCCTGTGTAGTCCTATAGCATAGTCTGGGGGAGAGAAAAGCAGAGAGAAGACAGTAAGCTTAACAGCCTTGAACAACGAATAATCTCTTTAACAGTGCTAGATTCTGCAGAGGTTAGTGCTCAAAAGCAGTTTAAAATTATTTACTAAATTAAGGTGAATTTGTGCTTGCTGCAGACAAAGAATGCAATACAACAGTTACCGTGGCTTAGCTGTGCTGTGGCACTTCGATAATGAGCATCACTGAACATCGCAGAGCCTGAGATGTGTCAGAACTTGAGCCATCATCGCATCACAAAGACGCTCTCATCACAGAAAACAAGACTGAAAGACCAATTGTTGCTGGTGTAATTTGGACTGTACAGTGAAAAGTATTTGTGTATTACCACACATGACTCATTTCTTAACTAAATGTTTACCACCATTTCCTAAAGTTACTTGCGTGAACATGAAGGGGATTATTGTGGTGTGTCAGCATTTCCTATAAAGACTGCATCCCCATCTGGAAATGCATCAGCATTTTTCCTCCCTCAGACCAACTCTGAAAATGTGTATTTTTTTACCCCGGCATTTGTGTTGTGAATGTTTGTGTTTCTCCCTTTTAGACAGCTCACAATACAAACTTAAATTTTCAAGAGGTCTTTTTTTCTGTTCCTATAAAAACCCCATTATTTTTATGAAAGGACTTACTCAATATCACTCTTTTAGGAAAACTAAATCCCCAGTTCTCATATTTGCACAATTAGAGAGCTTCCACAGGACATCCTGAGAACAAGGATAATAAATACTCTTACTTCCTTTAAAATGCCAATGAGGCTGCATCTACCAGTCTCGCCCACTAATCCTCACTGCTATGCTCATCTTCAACCTGTTTTTGTCTCCTAAACACAGTGTTAGCCAGAGTGACACTCCACCAAAGCCTCCATTTTTTCCCCCAACACTAATTCTGCCACCACTTGTATCCCTGATGCTGAGGGGTCCCTCACATAGCCACCTGAATTGAAACTGACTTTGCTGACTGAGGCAGCATCAGGGCTTCAGGGAAAGGCCCAAAGGATGTGGTGCTCTCTACCACCATGAAAGGAGGGACTGAATTTCTAACCACGTAAGCTCCCTTGCTCTTACAACACTATACCCTGCTTCCTCATCAGTAGACTGTGGTTCGCAGTGTCACTGGATGTCCTTCTTGCTTTCAGAACCTTTCACTTCTAGATAACCTCTTCCACTCTAAGAAACTGAAGCTGCTTAAGAAAGAAGAGCAGACAATCAATGAAGCCCTGGCTTAAAAAATGCTTGCAAATGCAAACTGAAAGGTCTGTGCCCCAATCAAATGCTTATAAGGACTTTCTGTCTACATCCTCTACATCCCATGGATAAATGTTGCAGTCTATCAAAAATTGACAAAAATTTTGTGAAAATTTGTAGTTCTTAGCAGAAATTGCTCTGTTCGATAGCTGGTGTTAAAGTATTAATCCTGTATCATGTGATTACTTATTAGGAAGAGCCATCTCCACAGGACAAACCACCAGCAAAAAGAAGAAACACTGGATTTGGGACCTATCAGTGAGGATCAGGCAAGAAAATCAGTGAGAGAGGAGCATCTTGCAAGATACAAAGCCACATATATCTACTTATATTTCAATTAGTCATACCGAGAATACTTACTCCCAAGCACATATCTGTGATTTAAATACATCACAAGTCTAACTGGGCTTTAACTACGGTTCAATTATTGTTTCCTAGTGAAAGAAGATGCCATAACCCTCTCAGTTTGACTTACCTCAGAATCAGACGGCTGTTCCCGCTTACCACCACAGTAATTGGCATCATTGCTGCATATATTATTTCACGTCCTTGCCAAACTTTTAAAGTATTTGTGTTTTGAATATTCTTTAACACATCAGAAGTAGCTCAAGGAAGAACCACTTATCTGGGAATTCAGATAATCACTGTGCAGAACTTGAAATAGAAAAATAATCTGTTTTCTTTCCCAAAATAAGCAGAACAAAAATTTTATAATATATTATGATAAAGTAATAATAAACATTAGGATTTTAAAAGCTTAAAAATTTCCATACATCTTCTGTAGTTGGAATTAGTTAAGCTACAGAAATTACCTATACAAACATATTTGATATGTTATGTATAAATATCTCACAAGCTCATGATAACTTCAACATATCCGAATCTGTCTTCCTAGCCTTAAATCAAAACCTTGAGTCTAGATGGAAAATTTGAAAGCACAACTGAATGGTTCAGGAAGCATGACATTTTCATCACCCGCAGAGTGCCTGAAGACCAGGCCCTGCATGCTCTAAGAACCTGGAGGTCTGGGTTGATTTCCAAAAGGTACGTAGACACTGCACTCCTGAACAGCCTTCTGCACCCTGGTCTGCTCCCCAAGCTACCCAGGACTCATTATTGTTTCAGGCTTTTTGCCCAGTGTGAGTGACACTACATGACCATCCTCCTGTCCTTACTTTTTCACATGCAACACTTCAGGCAGATCTACACTGCATACTTGCCCTGACACAACGATCTACATGTTGGCTGGGAAGCGACTTGACTCCTGACCTCCAGACCTCTTCCAAAACAAGCCTTTTGCACAGAAGCAGCAAAGCAGTGTTTTCTTCTGTAGTTTCTTGTATGGGCTTCATAGTGGCTTTAATCACAATGGTATTGTTAATACAGCAATCATGGGTATTTGCCAAGGTCATATAATAATATTTCCATATTGGTACAGTGATCTTCATTTAGCTAGAGCCTTCCTCTCCCACTGCCACTGAACAACACCCTGTAGGCAGAGTCTTTGACATTCAGAGCTCATTTTGTGAAATTTATCTGGAGCTGACTCCCTCCACTCAGTGCAGAAGAACCAACTTGCAATCCTGCTGTTTCTATAAAACTACTCTACAGGGGTCAAGATATCACCCAGGGCAGGTGAGTCATCTCTGCAGTTTTATATACAGGAAAACAATTCACAAAGCAGAACTGGAGGAGGTGAGATTTAAAGCAAGCTTTATAGGGGACTCAAGAATAATTTTCTTGACCGTCTTAAGGATTGGTTAAAGAATTTTTAAACTCTGCTGTTGTGAACATAAATAGTTAAAAACATATTATGCAATGGAGAGGATGTGTTGTGCTTAATTAAAGCATCCATTATCCATTATTTTGATACTGTATTCTTCTGGACAAAGTGTCCAGCACACAGCTAGACAAGTATGTTGGGTTAACAATTGTCTGATGAGTTGGGCTCAGAGAGTTACAGTAAATGGCATCACATCAGGTTGGTGGCCATTCACCAGTGGGGTTCCCCAAAGCTCAATATTAGGGCCAGTGCTCTTTAGTGTTTTTATAAATGAGCTGGACACATTAAGGTAAGGTACATCAAGTAAGTTTGCCAATGATACTAAGCTAGAAGGAGCTGTGGACTCCCTCAAGGGTAGAGAGGCCTTTCAGAGAGATCTGGATAGACTAGAGAGCTGGGCAATCACCAACCACATGAAACGTAGTAAGACCAAGTGCCAGATTCTTCACCTGGGACAGGGCAATCCTGCTTATTTGTACAAACTGGGGGATCAGAGGCTGGAGAGCAGCCCCACAGAAAGACATCTGGGGGTTTGGGGTGGTGGCAAGTTGCGTATGAGTCAGCAGCGTGCCCTGGCAGCCAAAGGGCCAACCATGCCCTGGAGTCCATCAAGCACAGCATCACTAGCCACTCGAGGGAGGTGACTGTACCACCCTGCACTGCACGGGCGCGGCCCTACCTCAAGCCCTGTGTGCAGTGTGGGCACCTCAATACCAGAAGGGCATCAGACTACCAGAGTCTGTGCAGAGGAGGGTGACCACAATGGCCAGGAAAGGCCTCAAGGGCAAGACTTACGAGGAGCCGCTGAGGTCACTTGTTGGGAAGGATATTATCCCAACACCAACAATGGAAAGAAAAAGCCATATACTATACTTACTCTAGGAGGGGAATTCACTTCATTGATTTTGAAAATTCTGAGCTTTTATAACTCTGAAATCTTGCAATTTTATTTAGCATTTTCCTATAAGCTCCACAACTTGGAGGCAAATGATTACTTGAAAATGTCTACTTCATGGACTTTTAACGTAAGCATTTGGCCCCTGCACTTGTTGGAAGGCTTGGAAACACGAACACCCAAAGCTTCAAATCAAGAACAATACAAAACCAGCCCAGAAGTATCTTTTTTAAACTCATGCTTTTAATCCAGCCTCTCAGTATCATAATGGCCCCCCTCATGATTTTTATATGTTCACAACTGACTATGCTATATACCAAAGTATTACTGCTTGTCTCATTAAACTAACATAATTTGCAACTTGGATATGCAACATAAAATATTAATCTCCACTTCAGAAGCCATTTCTATTCCTTAATTTGTAACAGGATAATGCTCTGCTTAAGTCTGCTCCAAAAAAGCTTGCTAATGCTGTTTCTGCTGGTATCCACATTTTGCTCTTTTGTTTGTGCTTGCAGCGGACACATATACAACAGAAGCACCATTTTTAGGTATTTGGCACTGGTTAGATGGTAGCAGCAGCTTGTCATTTCCTCTGACCTACCACTTAATTCTAAAGTCTCCCCAAGGAGGTACTGCAGATTACCAGAGGTAGGATGTATAAATCTATATATCTCCTATACTGACACATAAAAACAATGGACACATACACAAAAGCACGCATCTCCTTCGTCTGAGTATAATGTGCACATCCTCATGGCTGGGAGTGCTTGATACATAATCATATACAGATCTGTGAATAGGGGATGCATTGCAGTAATTTCACTGCTAGCTCCACAAGGACAAGTAAAGCAGAGAAACATGAAATGAAGGCTTGCATATCTACGGGGAGAGTCTAATTGGATTCAAGAATTTTAAATCCATCTCCAAATGCAGAGAAGCAGCAAGCAACTCACAGACCTTTCCGCAGAGCATGTGGAGGTGAAATTAGCAGGGAAGATGAGGGTTATGTGGCCAGAAGAACTGCTATAAAAACAAACACAGGGGTAGTGTAAAAAAGGAAGTACAAGCAATGTATTTATATGGTTCCTAAGAGGTTCATAGCTCCTGAGAGAGGACCAGGACCAGAACAGAGGAAGAGCAATTACCCCATACAGCATCACCACAAAAGCAGCAAACTGCCAAGGCATCTGAAAATAGGCAAAGCTGGGTCAGTCTCAGTGGCACAGCTACTTTTCATGATGTCACTCAAGCAATCAAGCTGTAAAACTGCATAGCAAGTTAGTGTTAGTGTTGTTTGAAGGAAGTGTCTGGGAAGGCATATAAAGGAAGTGTCTGTCACACTCTGGTTTTGTCTTGTTTTTTTCTCACAGCAGCAAGGACATAGGTAGAGAACTGGGTGTATATGCAGGATGTATATGCCACTTGGATGCACCTATCCTTATAGTTATTTGCAGCATGAGCTATAGCAGCCTGAGAGCAAAGCAATCTCCAGGTTGTTACCTAGACACATGCTCTCGTAGACCTCTGCTGTGTGCAGCTCCATTGAACACTCCACTGAAAAAATACAACATAGGTTTTTCAGGTTGAGGTCCACTGCTTGGACTTGTAGAATTGCCAGTAGGAATGCCTCTTTTTAATCCTTTTGGGGCAGTGTAGCAAACTGTTACGTTTTTAAAAATATTTTTTCTTTTAACTTCTTCTGTAGTGTTGAATGCTGATGGCGTGTTAAAAAACAAGAAAAAGTAATACTTGTTTTTTCTCCTGAATTCCAGGGTGGTTTTTTTGTTCTCAAAATTATTTTTAGGGTACTATTTAGACCTTGCACACATTAGATGAAGTTCTGACATTAAAAATAATTTTATCTTCTTCAGTTTGGTAGCACAATTCATGATCAAGAAAGAAAAGGCTCCAAAAACTGCATGGTCAAAACACACAACACTAATTTGGTCAAACCACTCTCTCACCAGTGGTTTTTCAAACCTTTTGAAATCCAGAACCCCAGTTCAAAGATCAGGAACAATGTACTTGTGGGTAGGTACAGTGGTTAAAATTGCAGACTGGCACTGTTTCACTTACATACTAGCAACAGGACTTCAGCACTTAAATCACTATGGCCAGCACAGGCGTATAAGAAATATCCCATAGTCCTCCCACAACTTCACTTCTGTGAGTGGTCACAGTCCTCCTGACAGTGCAGGGCAAGATGGGTGCAAAAGGTTAAATACCAAGGAATGATTTCTTCCTTTCAGTGTAGCAAATACTGTAAACCACAGCCTGACTGCCTAGGGTTTCTCCAAGCTCCACAGCTGACAGATGCACCTAGTGGTTCTCTGAGGCATCTCCCATTCTTTCACCAAGAACGCACTTTTGCATGCTAGGTAACATGCAGCTTTTGCATGGATAAAATAGAAGACATCCTAAAGTGCTCTTTTTCTCTGTTTTTAAATCTGAAAGTCACATTTGTACTTCTCAGGGCCAAGTCTGCTCCACCTATATGTCTAGCAAGTTAAGAAAGTCCACACAAAAAAGCAAATTCAGGAAATGCCCCTGCAGAAAAGCCTTTAACCCCCATGTCTTGAGCAAACCTATGATTAAATATGAGGTACACCAATCTGTTTAAAGAGAGAATGGTTCTCACCATATATATTAACAAAACTATAAATTCCATGATGGATTGAAGTATTATTCATGAGAAGTGGAGTTTATTTCAGTTTGTCAAGCTTTTGTGAGAACTTTGGGAAAGTGTAGCCAGACAGCCCAAATTTTAAAAAGATGACAAATTATGATCAACTCATTCTCAATGCAGAAAATTTACCTCTCCAAATAAACTCTCTTTATCTAAATCTTCAAGTCTACAAAAAAAATTAAATATAAGGACTTAAAAATAACATAAATGTACAGGATGCGCCCATCTTTCTCCTACCACACACAACAAATTAGCTGCAGTGCAAATGAAGGATGGGAAGGCAGTTAAAATTCATGCCATGTGGCTCTGATTCAAGTGCATTGCTTGACTGGAAGTATGTGGAAAGATTAAGCCTCCACAGGCCAGGAGGCTATTGACTCTTCAGAAGGATGCAGAGTCCAGGAACTTCTTATACTCAGCTAAGATGCTCCAGTTCCTACAAGGAGCTTTGCCTATTGAGCGTAGATTAAATCCATCAGGTCTTCCAGCCCCACAGAATACTTCATCAATGTCAAAATCTCAGCTGGCATCTCATGGAGAAATAGTAGGTCTATTTCTGGCTGAAAAGTGTAGTTTTAGAACAAGGTATTTCAAATCACTGATAAGAGTCATGTGTGGCAGCACCATTACTCACCAGCACTGTACACTTGAGCAGTTTAGCAAGTCAGGAATGACACAGCACACCTCTGTAGCAAGACCAGCATAAGGCAAGATCATACTCTACTCTACTCACTGGGCTCTGGTTGCATGAGAGGAATGGCTTCCATCAGCAATAAACGAAGACATACAGAACAGCAATAAAAACCAGGGTGAACAGCCATTTGCCCTTAGGGCCACATTTACAACAGCCATCCTTCTTGGCATACCGAGATCAAGAATTCACAGAGTTTCCTCACTAGCTTGCAGCTGTTCTTTCAGCATCACTGCTTTGGCATATTGGTGAGACAAAAGTGATGCAAAACAGGGAGAGGAATTCACAGCAAAGCTTGAGCTGCCAGTGGGGATCCCTTAGTTACTAGGAATATCTATTACCCAGCTTTTTTCTGGTTGCACAAAAAAAGGAGAGGTTAAGGATCTTTTACTTCTTAGGCCAACTACAGCAGATATCAGAGCTCACAACAGAGCACAGAATTGGTTCCTCACCAGCCTCCTGGGTTTGCATGATCCAAACCTCGGAGACATGAACAATCAGTACTGTAGCATGGCACCCAGTACCTCAGTTCTGCTGAAGATGATACTCCTTGATGGCAAGACAGCAGTGTTACCCAGAGCACTGGAGATCACAGTGAGGTATGCTGCTTTTCAGGAGTCAATGGCCTCTTAGTATTTCATGGCTCTGTAACAGTCCCCATGTAGGTCTGTGCCTCAGAAGATACAATCTAGTTCTTTAAAATGTGCTCAAGGTAAAGAAACCTGCTGTGCCACATCTGTTCACTATTATACTGTTTCTTAAAATACAGCTTTCTCTGTCCATAAATCTATACGATTTCTTTTCCCTGTGGATGATGTTACTTTTCTTCCATTACCTACCTACACCCTTGCTTGCAAAGCAAGTTAGTAGTAGCCAAGAAATTTACTAAATTTAAAACTCAAGTCAACCCATCAGCTGAACAGAGAGCTTTTCACAGCTGTGTGAAAACAAGACTTTAAATATTCACATGACATAGAAAAGCCCTCCTGGACTTGGATTATTTCCTGCAGTTTTCACAAGGATTTGGGTTGTGAAAGTATTTTAAGTAGTGAAAATAAGTTGAAAATACTTAGCAACTGCCAGGTATCTTTTCCAGATTGCAGGTGCATTAGCATTTCACTGCAGATCAGGAGTTAACTTTTTAAAATAAATCTCATGGTCATCCCCACTTACTCCACTATGATTTAGATTGCAGAGCAGTCTTGTAGCATGTGAACTGGATTTCTTTTCAATGAAACTGAAGCAGAAGTTTCTCTCTGGGAGCTCACCTGATGTGTTTCAACCACTAGCAGGCATTCAGTCCACAGGACCAGACTAGAGTTAGTCCAAAATGAAATTATAAACATACCATAAACCTCCACTGGAAGACACTGCATCCTTTGCACCAATTTTTTTCTTCTACAGACCCATGCCTTCTGCACTTTCCAACATAGACATAGCCTCAGAAGTTCAGGTCAGCTGCTACATCACTCAGTATGGGAGGGGTGGGGCACAACCATGCACCCGTCAAAGATTTGGCACACATTCTAAACTGGAACAGCTCCCAAAGGAGGCAAGTTGTAAAGAGACAAAATGGCTCAGAGGCATTATTGCCAGGTCTTTGCAATGGCTGTCATCTGTCTCCTGCTACGTGTTGTTTTCCCCTCAAAACTCTTAAGTCTCAAAATCATACGGTTATAAGAAAACATTAGCTTTTACCCTTAAAAGAACTGAAAATTTAAACCCTGAAGTCAAGACAATTCAAAAAAGAAGAAAAAGGAGACAGTATTATTAATCTTTGAAACATCTTGATTCTGTAATGTTTTCTTAATGTTTGGGATTATAAGCTGCAAAAACACTTGACTGAAAAAAAAAATGCTTTGTTAAAAATGACCGCTGAACACTTACCATAAAGTAAATAAGCAAAATACCCCAAATCACCAAAATTTAGTCTGCAGAATGTTTTTTTTGCTGCTGAGTAAAGGTATATAGCACATACTTTAGTGAATGTCTCTTATCAACAACCAGGTCACCTCCATTGTCCATTTGCAACAAGTCTCAGTAGGAGGCAAAATTCTGGGAAAATTTTTGAAACTCTTGGTTATGCATTGCTTGCTTGCAAGACCTTTGGTATTACAAGAACACTTTCAGCTTTTGTGAACTGATTTATCTACCTTTTAAATATGTGTAAGAATTAAGAGCCATACTATGCTGTTTTATAATTTAGAGCAATTGTCAACAACAGCACTGTTGTTGTTTAAGAATAAATAAGGTATCAGAACAAACCCCAACCTTACCAGCTTGCAAACCAAACACATTATTTCAGTAGAGCAAAGGTGCCACATAGTCACAATGAATTAATTGCCTAAGTCCCAGCTCCTTGGTGACATCGAGATGGTGCAGAGGAAAACTAGGCCCATGCACCCTGCCAGAAATTCCTCAGATGTCAAAGGATGGCACAGAAAAAGAGGCAAAAATCTCTTTTTCCTCCCTCCTGGTCACTTTGCAGCAAAGATGTGGGTAGAAAAAAGGCTGCAGAAGAGTGCACTGCGGAGTTTTCCCTGTTGGCACAGGCTGAGAAGCGCTGTGGCAGAAAACAAAGTTGCTGTAATTATGCTTTGATTTCTTATTTTCTCTCCACCTCCCCCCTGCCCCTCATCCCTGGGCTTTTTTGTCAGGGAGGTAGGTTTATCTATGATAGGATAGGACTGAGTTCACCTGTCTTTCCTTCAAGGCTTCCCCATAGCTTAGCATAGGCTGCCAGAAATGGCTATTACTTTCTTCTCCAATGTACAGAAGGTAACCTCCAAAGCAAGCCCATGCAAGCAAAAATGGGGCAACAACACTTCAAAGCACTCTCAGCTCTCACCTGGGAATACTAAGGAGCAAGCTGACATTAGCTCATCCATGCTTATTCACACCGCTAAGTTTCAACATTGCACATCTTAAATCTATACCCACAAACCCACTCACTCTCAAGGGCAACAGTGGAGACTTCAAGCCAGTAAATGGACACCCCAGCCAACTGCTGACTTCAGCAGTTGGAGTGTGATGTCTTACCATGACTACTTGCATGATGCTGCATTAGAGAATAAAAAAAACAATTAAAGAGTCATAATCTTCCTCACATGCTCCTCTGTTAAGTCTTCAGTGTAGTGCTAATAAAATTCCTAGAACACAGCATGCAAAGTCAACACCTGGTCCCACTCTTCCCTCTTGCTGGTTCTCTGCTACCTGCTCCTTCACACGCTCTCAAAAGCCCTAACATGCAAGCAGGTTTTGCCTCTTGCTCATCCGTCCACAGGGTTATTACTCATACTCCTGATCTGGCCTTCATTCTTTAACAAAAAGCTCATTTGATATGCATGGCTTTTCCCCCAGTTGCTTAATTTACCTTCCCAAATTTAATTTTATTGCAAGAAAATGGATATAGCATTTAACAGAAATACAATTCTCAGCAATAATATTTTATAGAGGTTTGAAAGAAATACCAGGAGGAAATCAAGGAAAAAAAAAGTCTGCAGCAGTCAATCTGTTTAAGTTCTTGTAGATGAAGAAGTTTCCCTGGACACAAGTGTTGGTAATCTGCAAACACAAATGAGGGAAATACGGAACCAGAATACTCTGGTTTATTGCAGCTTCATTAGATTTTCAAATCTCTCTTGTTCCGCTGTGCTCTGCAAGAAGACACAGAAAAAGTCCTTCACAGAATGCAAGTGAACAAGATACAACAGCACCACGTCTGCAGGTCTCTAGAGAACCTTCCAAATCTGCTTGAGAAAACTGCCTGCTTTTTATACAAGTTGCTAGAAATCTCCTATAGCTGATTTTAATGTCTGATTTGGGAAGTGGTCTTGTTCTCAGCATGAGAGAAGTAAATCAGCAATTACTCTAACAGAGCCAAAATTACAGCAACAGAAATGACAGTAAGGCCAGCCCTTGGACATCACCAAATTTTCTCCATAGTTTGGCAGATATTTTCAAATTTAAGTCCAGCCATATTCCAATTTGTTTTTATCTCAGGAACTTATTTTATTATTCAAATGGATTCTGCAGTGGTACTAGTAAGTCCCAGTCAGAAATTCAACCAAGCATGCTCGGCTGCTTTCTGGGCCAGTACATCTGGATGTGCGTCAAGAAACAACAGCCAAAACCCCAGTTCCTGGAGCGGAGACATTCTGGACCTTAAGCACCATGCACACATGTATGTCCAGAGATTAACCATTATATGGGGAAGGAGGATATATAATTCACTCATGTTAAGCACTGAGCAGCACAGAGCAGAAGGATAGCTCTTCTTCTAAAGACATCCTGAAACTCTTACCTTTGAGTCTGCACCAATGCTTTCTCACATTAAAGAGTCTTCCCTCTACATCAGGTTATGGAGAAGCAAGGCAAACTGGGACAACCTTGCCTCTAATCATGAAAAGCCATACATCTGTATAGCTAGTAAATCTGTTACTGCATTTTTCCCTTGCAACCTAGCCAGGTACTTTCAGTCACTGATGGCACCCCAGGCCCCAGCATGGACATCACGGTGTTGCGGGGAGCACCAGGAATACACTAAGAGAGCTCAGCTTCTGCCTAGGACAGTTTTGAACCTCAGTGAGCTGTCTGAATGAGTAAATGATTTGAAGCAGGAGGCACTTTGCTGATCAAAACCTAGCAGAACCTTTGGCAGTCAGTGCTGGGGAAACTTCCCACATGTAAAGCATAAGGACTCTGCCAGCCTGCTTGGGACAGCAAACGCTGCCTAGGGGAAGGAACAAGAACCTAAGTCATGGAGAGCGTATTTTCCAGTGACTGTCCAGCAGTTTTTGTTAAAAGACTATGCACAAATCAGAGCAGCAGAGGAGCATCTCTTTTTCCTTATTCTTTCTCCCTGAGACAGGAAATCTGCAACAGATGGGGTCGTCATCTTATAAACAACATTGGCTTTTCCCCTCCTGAGTCACATTTGATTCCACAGACACCACTAAATCCATGCTGACCTCTTTAGCCCACTGGTGTTATTTAGGTTGCATGTGTTTTGGGAATGCCGGTCATCTTTTCTCCTGGGCTGGAACAATACAGTATCACAGTATCCAGATCAGGAACTGAGGATCCTGGATACAGCAGTCTAATGAAGCAAGAAATATCAAGTGCGGGCTTCATTCACTAATGCCTGACACTTCTTCTGCCTCTAGTCAGAGTTATCCATACATACCAGAGCACAGAATTTTCCTCTGCTCAGTTTTCAAGGATTCCCGCTGAGGACCTCCCCACTCTTTCATCCTCAGTCATCTTCTTTTTGGGTATTTTACTCCTACCCATCTCTTAAGTAAAACCCAGAATACTCTCCAGAGAACACCAAAAGCTCTACAGTCTATTTCAAGTGTTACAGGTTTTTTGGCCATCAAAATGCAGCCATTCTGAAATGTGCCAATCCAGACCTTTGAGGAGGGATGTGACACCCATGAAAATCATAGGTCCCAAATCACCCTGACTTAAAATTACTTTGAATTGCAACATTGCAAAACAAAGAAAAGAAGTTATATATCTTTTGCTATCAGGTATTTGTGCTCTTTAGTAAGAGAATCCCATTCCTGTCATGCAAAGCTTAACTTTTGCTGCCATGTGCCCCTTTTGTAGCAATTTACATAGGTGAAACAAACAGGACAAAACTGACAGAGGAAAATACATTTTTCTGCATACAAAAACACTGTTTATTTGAGCTTGCCTCTGCTTTCAGCAATTAAGTCTTCCTGTCCTCCGGAAACTCACATTTTACCTGTCTATACTCAAGACAGGCTAGATGTATGGCGTATTATGCCTACTGCCTGCAACAGTCATATCCACTTCTGGCAGTGGTCGATTTGCCTCATGCACGGCAAGATGTTTTCCAGCACTTTTGTGGAAAAGGAGGGAGATTTCCCTGCCAGCCTCAGAGCAATATGGTCATATTTAAAAAACCAAATTCAGACCATAAATAATAGAGGTACCATAAGATCCAGCCATCCTTCCTCTGAGACAGACTTCCACTTGTTAATGCTAGCGGAAGGCTCCTTGGATGACAGAGTCTTAGTCAGTAAACCATGCACACATGCGGTGATTGTGCACATCAAGGCACATTTCCACATTCAAACATTTTGGTTCCTAAAGTATTTGCATATTGTTGAACCTTCCTCATTCCTCAGGTCTGTTTTAAAAGTTCTTATTCCCTTTCATAACAATAGAAAGTAAAATCAAATTCTATCTGTTCCTGGCCAACGCAAGAAATGGTATGAAGCAACCAACAGAAAACTCATTTAGGACCTGCTCCCACGTACTGAAACCTCCCTTCACTTCAACTGGAGCAAGACCCAGGTTTAACTAACTCTGCTTCGACGCCAGTGACAGCATTCCTGAAGAAACGTAAATTCAGCTGGTGAATTAGTTGAGAAAAATACACTAACTGGTCACCTCTAATGCCTTGGCCAGTTCTGTGCAAGCACTCTCATTCCAATGGAAGGATGGGGCTTAGTCTGCTGTCCTCCCTTTCCAAACAAAATCAATTAATTTGAAAGGCTGTTCTAGTGGCAGAAAGAAATACGTCCATTGTAGAGTTATACTTCTAGAATTGCAGCACTTCAAATTCAGTCCTTAGATTATGATGCCATAACTCTTCAAGACAGACAAGCTCTAAGTGACTCATCTGAAAACACAAACACTATTTTTGACATTTATACCTTATGATTATTAACTGGAATGCTGCATCTAGATTGATTTTGCATGAAAAGGAATTTCTGGCACATACCTTGAAGGCTGAAAATTGTACAGACTGGAAAAGAACTCAGAATTATCTAATTGGCTAGTGCTGCTTAAAAGAGCAAGTCCTGTTAGTCTACTGAAAGTCATAAAAGATGAAATCAAGAATAATTTTCAGAGAATTTTCTTTCTAGGAAAAAAAACACCAAACCTTCACCTATTTTGGAACATGTCCTGCTATCACCCTATTTTGTTGTGGTGGCACTCATCCCCACAGAAGCAGAACAGAAGTGATGCCCAGTGCTCAAGGATACTTTAGAACAGAAAATAGTGTCCTCAGTGTCACTGCACAACACTAACCGAATTTCTTAACACAGAGGTGAAAAGTAAGCCCTAATTCAAAATGTTTAGATAAATTGTTTTCACATTTAAAAACCTCCTGCAGGCAGTAAGAACTGGAATTTAGGCAATAAAAAAATAACAATTGATAAATAATAAGTAACACAAATGATTAAAAAAATCAAACTGAAATCCACAAAAAGATGAAGGCGGCAGAGAAGGACGTAAACATTTTAACAGTGTAAAGTGCTTTTCTGTCATCAGAGTAGGAGAAAAAAGAGGGGAGAAGCCAACAGTTTTCTCTATTTTAGAACTTCTGCTTAGAAAGGATTCAGTATCTATCCCCATTTGACAAAGTGATAACAAACCCAAGGAACATATGACCAAAACACAGCACTATGGAAATTACGTCAATATCATACCTGCTGTTTTGCTGACAATGAACCCAGCTAGTGGCACCTATCTATTTGGAAATTGATGTGGATTCATTTCACCAGCCCTTCCCTGGTGACAGGCCCCTTAGCTGAACCAAGGGTTGAATTTCTCGTTCTTTCAGGAGGCCCTCTGGCATCACCCCAAGCCGCCTTTACAGACTGCCACTAGCAAGGTTACACTGCTGCTGCCTCAGCAGCACCTTTGCTGGTAATGGTGATGGGAAAAGAAGGTGAGAGCAAACTGCTGCCCCTTGGTGTGACCCATGTGATGCTGCAAAAAATACTTCAGCCCAATTTCAGTCTACATAATAGGAAATCTTTTTTAAATGCTGTTTGGTTATACAGACATGGCCTCCATCATGGGCACAGGAGCATTATCAGTATTACATCAATTACAACTACATATCTATGAATCATTCTGTACAGGTCTGCCACAGTAGTTTTTATCCACAGAAAAACTGAAATTATGCTGAACTTCAAACGGCCACTTTTTTTTTTTTTTTAATTTTCTCCCACACAGGTCTATAGAGTCTCCATAAAGGGAAAGCTTGTGTAAAAAATTAGCACAGTAAACATGAATTTCCATCTTTTTTCTCCACTTCAGGAGAGAAAAAAAAAAAAAAAAAAAAAAAAAGAAGTTATTTTAATTCTTATCACTTCTATGACAGGTTGGATGGATTCCTGTGACATGTTCTATAACCTCTGGTTTAAAAAAAAGGTACTATTTTGTCTCCAAGATTAAGTTCAAGATTAGATAAGCACTGAAGGCTAGGTAAGTCTGCTGTGGCGAATATCACCGCAGTAATGGCATGCTGTAGTTCAGTTTTCTTCCATCTGCATACCTCCACATATTTAAGAGAGGATCAGCATCACCATTGTCCATCAGGGACCACTAAGTGAGAAGAAAATGAGGACCAGAGTCACAGAAGTTGCCAGAGAGCAGCACAAAGCAAGACTTTTTAGCTGCACGATAAAAGGTTGCTGGAAGGATGCTTTGGCTGCCCCTCTGAGGGTACCACCTGTTTCATCAGGGCACTTCCCACCACATACTGTCCATTCACAATTTCTCTTCAGATGTACTCACAGAGTGGCAACAGCTCCTTGTGTCCTGCAAAGCAGATTTTCCACTCCTTCCCTCTTGTTGAGCTTTCAAAAGCCAAAGACTTCACTGGCACACTACTAGATCATGACAATCAATGTTCAAACTCCTCGACCCTCCATCCTCCACAACAAATGCGTAAGACCACCCCAGCACCTCCGTTACACTTGCACTTGACAGCTATGTAAAACTACAGAACCTTCTGCACAGTAACCTCTGCAAAATCTGCTTCAGTTAAACCTGTTTACGCTGCTTCAGCACTTTTATGAAGCATGCTGTCAATCAGTATGCTAGTCACAAGGGTGCATTTAAATCTTAAAGACACTGTTTTGCATGAATGACCAAGAGCAGCCAGTTCTTCCTTGCTGTGTAATACTTCCAGTGAAGATGAAAGCCAAGATATAAAACAAAAATCTGATGCAGGCTGTGTTTTGAGCATAGCATCCACAGATACTCTTTGCCTCCACAGATCGCTGGGAGAGAAATTGCAGATGGGTGTCAATCAGTGCTCCAGCTTTATATATGCATACACATATACATAAAAATGGAAACTGCATATATCAGGTGGAAAGGCGCTGCAGCGACAGATGCTTGAGAAATCCTCCCCTCAAAACAAGCCATTCTCTTTTTTGTACACAAAGCAGCAGTTCTTTCAATTAGATTTAGAAAGAGGGTTAGAAACTGGAGCAGACTGTTTAAGCCATCAACAACTCAGAAGGGTTACACAGTATCCAAAGAAAGGGCAATTTAGATTAAGGTCAATTTTTCCCCCGTTCAATTATGTAATGTCAATAAAAGGACATATGGGAATGATGCCAAATGTGAATATTTCATCTGGCAATCAAGCTAGAGTGCACAAACAGAAGGAATTTCCCTACCTGCTGTGGAAATAATCCCCTCCACCGCCAAGTAAATATTTTTTCTAAAAATAGTCTTTATTCTCAGATCAAAAATTTGCTCCCTTTCCTTGATCTCAGAATGTGCCACTCCACACTGAGAGAAACCAAAAGACTGCTGGTGGTAGGTGGCTCTTGAAGAGAGGTTCCTAGCAGCCAGTGTGGGCACTACCCCCAGAGCCTCCTCGCAACCGACTCTCTTTCCTCTTTCCTCCACGAGTTTCCACACCACAGGAGGAGGGAGCTCTTCAACTCCGACATAAGCAAGCCACTCTAGGAAAAATACAGCGTTATCCAACTTCCCAGACGAGCTCACATACATACCTTTACATACAGGGGAACTGACCATAATTTGGTGGGCAAAGCTGAGGGGAAACATGGGAGGAGATGGGCAGACCCAGTGCGAGTCCAGCTTCAGTCATGGTCAGCTGGAAAAGGCAGGTGAGGTGCTTTCACCAGAAAAGCCCAGGCAACAAGCACG
This sequence comes from Egretta garzetta, assembly GCF_000687185.1. Classification (NCBI taxonomy): domain Eukaryota; kingdom Metazoa; phylum Chordata; class Aves; order Pelecaniformes; family Ardeidae; genus Egretta; species Egretta garzetta. The sequence continues at coordinate 1,364,816 of NW_009259860.1, forward strand.
CACGGGTCCCACCCAGGACTGCAGAGCAATCAGGAACATACTACGAATATGGGGCTTGATAGGGATTTAGGAAAATGCTGACATCAACACATCACTGTCCACATTCTCTATCAGTACAAAACTAATGGTAACAACTGGTTAGTTGCAGTTTGACACTTTAGCAAGTGTAGAAAGCATGTTGTGTATCAACGAGGATTGCTTCACCCATTCAAGTAAAAAATATTTTGCACCCTTTTGACCAAGGAATTTAAAAAACATTCAGCTAGATGAACTACAACCTAAATATCATTTTACAAGGAAGATTAATTTCCATCATACTCATATTCTCACTGATTTCAATGGAACTGCTCACAAGTTTATGACGATGCAGACACTCAGAAGCTTTGCTGCTTATTCCAGGACACTTTCAAAACAGATTATCAATGTTTTCCAACTCTGCCTCAACTCTCATGTGCTCTTCTTTGCAAATGAACCTACGTAGACAGAACTGAATCAGTGCAGAATCCCTATGAAGCCCACAGGATTTTGCACTGTATGGGTAATACCATAGCAAGGCATTTGCTTCTTACTAAACACTGGGGTCAATCTCTTACTTTGCACTTCACAGGCTGCCTTGCTGAAAGGCAGAAGCATGGTACTTTCCACCTAAAAGTCAGGGCATGTAACAAGCTACTGACAACTATGAGTGGAGTGGAAGTAGCTTCTTCGGCTATTTCTTCCAGTAATAAGGCTTTTTCTCTTTAAAACTGTATAAACTGGTGAATTCTGTCTTGGTGTTAAGATAAATTAAATCATGTTGTATCATAAAAGAAGAATACAGTGGTAGGAAATAAATCTTACTACAGGCCTTTTGGTTCAAATCACCGCATTCAGACTGCTATTTAAACGTCAGTCACATTTATTCAGTGATTCCCAGGGGAACCTCGGATGTGGCCATTCCCAGAATTTTTGTTCATAAAATATGAAATTACTACTTTCTGAAAGCTTAGTTTTGACCATGCCTCACAAAAGCCATATTATGCAATGAATGCAGTCATGTGGAAACAAAGCTCATGCTATTTTAAAACAACTCTGTTCGAATGCCCCAGACTGTCAAGTCTGTATCACCCAAAATTATTCTGGTGGTTTTAAAACCATACACAAAGCTGTAGGAAGCAATAGTCTCCCAACATAGCACTAATGGCAGAGGAGTTTGCATGCCCAAATAAAAAAGGGACCATTTGGTGGCACAGCACTTAGTTGCTCATTTCTTGAAAAACACCCTTTGAAACAATCTTCTTAGCTCCAGGATGTCTGACAGATTTGCAGCAGCACAGTTAACATTCAAATGGAGTTACTCCTCCTTCTTAGGTCTTCTGTGGGTAATACCAGTAAATGAATAATCTAACCTGCTCCATACTTGTCCATGTGACAGCTTGTAATTCTGCATGAATGTCACCACTTCCAGACTCACCCTCCTTTTACAAACTCAGGAATATTTCTTCTAAATTTTACAATGCTGCACAGAGGTAAAACCATTAAAGTTTTTTCTGAAAAGCAAAAGGGTGAACACTCCATTCATTCTAGAAGGAGCAAAGCTACCTCCTGCTTTTCAATGACTCAGTGCTGATGCAGTCGGTGCACAGAATGTGACAGGCATTAAGTTCTTCAGCAGGGCTTCTAGTAAAAAACAGAATGGCAGTATTTCATGCAGGTTAGTTTGACATTTTACCAGTCAAAAAATGATGAATGAAAACAAAATGCTCACATTGTATAAAACAATCCAGACATGGAAGTCACATAATTTTAAGTTGTGCTACAGAAAGCAGATTTCTTCTGGATGAAAGAAAAAAAATAATAATAACAACATTTAAATTGTGCCATAACTTGATAATTCTAACTGGAACTGTACTTTGTTTCAATAACATTGTATGCTCATAATCATAAACTCTCTGTGTATAAGGGGTGCTAATGTTACAACAAGAATAATAGCATTAAAGGTGGAAAGAAACTAAACCAGAGACTTCAAGACTTCACAATGCTAAACTGGGTTAAAGTACACAGCAACCTGAGAAATAACTTGAAATTGTTCCTGGTATGACTCAGGATCCTTATTATGACAGCACATCATACAGAAGTTCTTACATGAATAAGAACGAAAGGAATAATTCAGAATTTTTTGAAGTTCCAATTTGTTTGGTCCTACCTAGGAAGCTTCATTCATACTGGCAATGTCAATCCACATTTCACCTGGGGATTAATCCCTAGTCAAAAGGATTATTCCCTAGAGTTAAGGTCAGCACGACTATGTCCTGGATTTCTCACTCATACTGAAAACAAGCCAATAAACCGATCAGTCTTGCAACCTACTTGTGAGTCATTCTCATACACGAATCTGTCTTCGTGGCCTGCATACAAAAAAATCTGTTAAAGTTAAGGCTGGGCCCAAAAATCACTGGGTCATCTGATGTCAGGATGCTAAATCTGGCGTCAGAAATTTAGTATTTTGGTTCCAGCCAGCTAAAACTCTTCCTTCCTTCTAAATGTCAGTATTGCTGACAATCAGTGTGAGAGTGTCGTCTGAAGGACAGAGCAGCATGCACAGACCTTTCACACCATGCTCCCTCCAAAAAAGATGTTTGCCTCTGCTGCTGCACAGGCATACTCGTTAGTTTACAATAATGGAGAACTGAGACTTTTATTATTAAAAAGCGAACTTCAGCTTGCCTGCTTCTTAAATGTGGACGACACAGACACTGTAATTTCTTATTTTCAGTACCAGAACTCAGTGCAGCAATGATGACCCCTGGGCTTCTGGTAGCGCTGCAGGTAGCAGGGGGAAAAATAAGAAAGCAGCAGCAGCAGATGGGCGCTGCAGGATGAGCTCAAGCACCCTGAACTGCTCCTTACCACATCTGTCATGAGTACAAAAGGTTTCTTGTGAAGCTTGTTTTACCAATGATGCAGCACAATGTAGTATGAAAGGTGAGATACAATGTCATTCGATGCCCGCATGGGCCCATGCAGAACCTGACATATCCCATTGCATTCGGACTCATAACGGGTACTGGTGTAATTGCAAGGCACTGAGAATCAGAATTTGGATGAATTCTTGTATTAGGGATCATTCTTTCAGGAACTTTTACCCAGAGTGCAGCAAGAGATGAGATAAAGGAGATGAGGTGGAAAAGAAAGGGAAAAACACAGGTGTGGAAAAGCGTAATGGCTGCTGTACCTTGCATGCCTGCACCTACAGACTGCTTACAGTGACCAACTGTTACCTGAAGATGCCTGCAATGATGAGTAGTAGGAAGTGACTGGGGATTTTGAACGTGGTTGCAAACAACAACAACAAAAAAGGCACATTATACTGGTCGTGGTCTCAAATCTCTAAATCCAAAGAAATTCCCCTGGCTCCTATGAAACCATTTTAGATTTATCCGAAAAACACGCTGAGTCAGAACCTGATTCAGAAATCGTACCCTTACGGACTATAAACACACAGATTTTGTATTATGAAGCAACTCGAAGACTGGCGTAACATCCACCCTGACCTTCCTGCAATATCACACTATGCCTAAAGCAACAGGACCAAACCTCATTATTCAGATTTCAGCTGTACTGTGGAGCCAGAAAACAACAACAACAACAACAAACAACAACAACAAAGGTCATGTTTATTGCTGATCTACAAAGTCAGGCTAAGCAAAGGCCAAGGGAAACACGGCACGCAGCCTTCACTAAAGAAGATCCGAGTCCCACGCCGAGTGTCTGCCCCAGCGGTCACCCCCGCTGCCTCGAAGCACATCCGTGCAGACCCAGCCGCACACGCCGCACATTCACGCACCACGCAGACTCCTGCACGGTCACGCAAACCTGTGAACCACTCGCGCACCACGCACACCCGGGCATCACAGACACCCGTGCGTACACACGAACCCCCGCGCAAGCTCACACATCACGCACACCCGCGCACGACACCCGTGCAAACCCACTCGCCTTGCACACTCGTGCACACGCGTGAAAACCCGCGCACGCTCATGCACAACACACACCCCCGGGGCACATGCGTGCGTGCCCACGCACACTGGTGCCCCCCGCAGCCCCGTGCATGCCCACGCACACGGGCGCACGACGCACAGCCGCACACAGCCCCGCACCACGCAC
>NW_009259860.1:1369548-1382371 GCF_000687185.1 Egretta garzetta
GAAGAGGGGAAAGCAGGAGCCGAGGGAAAATCGACGTGGTCCAGATACCTGAAGAAACGTTTGTAGCCATACCGGCTTCTTCAGGCCTGATGCGTCTCGGGCCACAGATGATAGTCGAGCCCTGGCTAGTTGGGATCCATCGACAAGTGCTTTTTTCTTCTCCCATCCCAATGTCAGCGATGTGTAGAAAAGCATGTTCTAAATGTTTACACGTGTAAAAAGATGTCCTAACACCTGCCCACTCTAACCTGCTGGTGTGGCTGTTGGCCTGAAGGTAGAAGCCTAGAACCTAGGTAAATGTCACGTACTTTAGCAGTTCTGTTGTTACAAGTGCTAGCAGAGCAGTAATTAACAATTACTAGGCTCTGCCAGCAGAAGCCTAAACAACATGAGCAATGTGACCCAAACATAATGATCCTTCTCTGTAGGCTGGACCAGTCACTGCATATGTGTGCTGCAAATTAGCACAACTGAGACGCGCGCTCGCACAAAAGCTCTTATCAGCTGGTTGAAAGCAGCCATGCTATGTTGCCTTCGTAATTCCATCACAACAAACACTCAACACAAGCTAGTTAGACAGGATGACAGCATTTTCAGAAGTACCTAAGGCGGTTTCAAAACTCCATGTGGACTCGCCGTGGCGCTCCACACAGGCTTGGTGCACCTAGCCAAGCTGCGCTGCCTCACTCTTCAGGCCCACATATCGTCTCAGCTCTCTGAGGTATGGTGGAAGCAGGTGTACCACATACCTGGGCATCCAGAAGCAGAGCAATGCCTCCAGACAACCAAGTTTTCCTGACTTAACGCGACTTGCAATGAGGGAAAGGATCTTGAACGCAAGTCACGTCAGTGCTTTTGTTTTGCTGACGTTGTTCATTGTGCATTCTCCTGGAGAAGCTGGTGGCTTATGGCTTAGACAGGTGTACTCTTCAGTGGGTAAAATACTGGCTAGATGGCCGAGCCCAGAGAGTTGTGGTCAACAGAGCTAAATGCAGTTGATGGCTAGTCACAAGCGGTGTTTCCCAGGGCTCAGTTCTGGGGCCAGTTCTGTTTAATATCTTTATCAATAACCTGGACGAGGGGATTGTGTGCACCCTCAGTAAGTTTCCACATGACACCAAATTGGGCAGGAGTGTCGATCTGCTCGAGGAGAGAAGGGCTCTGCAGAGGGACCTGGACAGGCTGGACCTATGGGCCGAGGCCAACCGTATGAGGTTTAACAAGGCCAAGTGCCGGGTCCTGGACTTGAGTCCCAAGAACCCCATGCAGCGCTACAGGCTTAGGGAAGAGTGGCTGGAAAGCTGCCCAGCAGAAAAGGACCTAGGGGTGTTGGTCAACAGCCGGCTGAATATGAGCCAGCAGTGTGCCCAGGTGGCCAAGAAGGCCAAGAGCATCTTGGCTCATATCCGAAATAGTGTGGCCAGCAGGAGTCGGGAAGTTATCATCCTTCTGCACTCAGCACTGGTGAGGCCGCACCTTGAATCTTGTGTTCAGTTTTGGGGCCTTCACTGCAAGAAGGACATCGAGGTACCAGAGCATGTCCAGAGAAGGTCAACGAAGCTGGTGAGGCGTCTGGAGCACAAGTCTTACGAGGAACAGCTGAGGGAGCTGGGGTTGTTTAGCCTGGAGAAGAGGCGGCTGAGGGGAGATGTTATCATTCTCTACAACTGCTTGAAAGGAGGTTGTAGTGAGGTGGGTGTCGGTCTCTTCTCCCAAGTAGGAAGAGATAGGACGAGAGGAATCGGCCTCAAGTTGTGTCGGGGGGAGGTTTCAGTTGGACTTTGGGAAAAATTTCTTTGCTGAAAGAGTGGTCAAGCATTGGAACAGGCTGCCCAGAGAGGTGGCGGAGTCACCATCCCTGGAGGTATTCAAAGAACATGTAGGCGTGGCACTTCAGGACGTGGTTTAGTAGGCATGGTGGTATTGGGTTGCCAGTTGGACTTGATGGTCTTGGAGGTCTTTTCCAACCTTAATGATGCTATTATTCTACGATTCTATGAAGAATGGCAAACCAAGAACAGCCCTCTGCTCACCCTAGAGTGGGAGATTGTAACAGCCTAGTCCTGGGCCCAGTAGGAGGCACCGCTTTCTGGCCTAGTCCCAAGCCTGCAGAGGAATGCTTCCATCCACTTTAGTATTAATATTATTTTAAAGGATGGAAAATGAGACCATATGGAGATTCCAGGCAAAGAGTGGGAGTTTCTTGTGCTAGCCATTGTGCTTTTGACAGAGAACTCCCCTTGCACCTAGTACTTGGGAGAGGGTTCTGTAGTCTGCAAACATGGTAAGACGTGGAAAGTAGACTTATGAAACTTATAAATGTCATAATTGTAATTTTTTATATAAAATAAAGAATATATTTCTATGTTACTAAGTAACTGGAATTGAATGGTTACATTTTAGTATCTGGCATTTGCTGGCTATTTCAAAAGAGTACATTCCTGTCTACTGCAAATTTTACATGAAATTTATATGCATAGAAGAATAAATAAGAGACAATGTAGGCATGGAAAAATCCACCAAATACAGTTTCTGGGTGATCAGCTGGAGATACAAGGTCTCGTTTTCAAGGGTCTTATCCCCCTGCAGCTCCCACTGCATGTAGATTGAAATTAGTAGTATGCTGCCTCGCTATAAATCAGCCCTAACAGTAATTGAATGCCCTGGCTCACCTTGTATTACTGGCTGTGCCTACTTGTATTCTCACAGGTGATTCTAACACTCTTACTTGTGCTCACACTTCTTTTTCTTTTTTTTCTAGAACACCTATATTCCTGATGAGCAGAAAGTATTATCTTTATTAAAACACAATTTGTGTGTGTCAGTGTTAATGCACTTGGACAACTACTTGGAGTAAATTAAATGGTGACACTTGTCGGCCAAAGAGAACTTAATTTAGTGTCTGCTCTTCCATATATCAAGTCATTTGTGACTTCTTCTCCTGGAGCATTCTACATGAATAATGCTTTGAAATCAGCTTCAGTGAGATGACTTTTGTTTTTAATGAATTGTAGTGAACAATAACAAATGGTGCTTGCCTAATGTATCATATTTAATTTTAAAATATTTATGTGTATCTTTGAGGTCTACATGTGTATATATGTGTATCTATATTTATTCCAGCTCCAAATCCCATTTTAACATGAATAAATGTAATAGGCTAAGCACTTCTTTTTATTCCATATGGCGAAATAAAATTCTAGCGATAAAAAAATAATAAAATGTCATGGTTGCATATCCAAGCAATAAGCAAATGCAGTAAGTATTTTGTAGATGCAACCCTAATTCTGTCTTTTGTGCACACTGTTGTGACTTTAGGTTGTTAATTGCTATTGTTCTTACATAATACATAGCTGATTCTGCAATCTTTGCTAACTTAAACCTGTCATGTGAGTATACAGTGGGGAGACATACATAGGAAATATCCCATCTGTCACAGGAAGAATTGCATTTTTGATTACCAAAGAGCTGTAGCGTGACCTTGTAAATACTAACAGTGTGGCAAAGATCATACAAGAAATGCTTTTGTTAGCCTACATGATAATAACATTCCAAAGAATTCAGAACAACAAGATTCTTCCCTATTCTGCCAGTTGCCCAGCCGTGAACTCTTCGGTTTTCTAAAGAAGGCAAAAAAGAAAACAGCCAAAAAAAACCCAACCAAAAAAAATTTCGTATTTGATCTCCAAAGGAGCAACTCATTTGAGGTAGTTTGTATGTTAAGCTACTGATTCAAGGTGCCTGATTTTCAGAACCTCTAACAAGTAAGCACTGGCAGAGGTCAGAACATTTCTGAAAACAGTGCCTTGGCTCTCTCTAGCAGAACGCACAAAATTTCACAATCTTTTTGAAAATGTAAGTCATCTAAACTGTGTTACTCAGCAAAATATGGTGTAAAAATATTTTATGGCTATCCAGATAGTAAATAAATGCCTTATAAATATCATTGTAGCAATTTGCAGCTCACTACAGTGCTAAGCCGAACGGCAGAACAGGTTTTCCATTCATTTTTTACAACATATGAATGTTGGCTGTAATTAATATTTTCTTTAACACACAGTCTAAGCCTTATTACCATTTGCTTTGCACCCTGATTTCAGTCTTATGTTACTTCATTTGGGGACGGACAAACTAAACGTGCCCAATTTTTCTCAAAATCTTCTTTTCATTCTTTTACAGTTGATGCTTCACTCCTATTGTCTGGCTGTTCTCACATTCATTCTCAAGTTCTCCCTCGTATTTCCCTCCAAGGAACTTAAATCCATTTTACAGACAGAGAGTAAAGGGGCAACACAACTAGATTGTTTGTAGGGATTTGGGGGTTGGTCTGCTTTCCATTGTCAGGAGATGAAGATGCATAGCAGAGCTCCAGATGACTTATCTGCTAGGGTCTTCGCAACAGAGATAGAGGTGGAAACCCAGGAACCTTCCAGTAGTGGCACGAGAGAGAACAGCCCCCGTGCTGTTGCAACTCCTTTCATCAGTAAGGTGATTTAGAGATGCAACTCTGCTGGACAAAGCAGAGCTCTAAAGCCAGTAAGAATCAAGTCTGTAGCAGCACGCCCTGACTCATACTGGAGAACTTCAGGCAACGGGAAGAACAGCACTGTTGCCTCCTGAGTTTTCTTTGTAAATCTTGCATCCAAATCTGAGCAAGTTAAATATCTCTTTTAGAAATGATCTGTTGCTGCTATGCAAGGTGGTACAGCTATTCTCATCCTGAGATCCATTTTGTGAAATAAGTGGAAAAATTCGTTTCAGTAGATCCCAAAGAACTTGATCCATTTTTTGGACACCATTTCCTTTTCAAAAGTTTTTTTTTTTCTTAAAACTCAGCTAATATGTCAACAGCACAAAGGTATGTAAGGCATAAAAAAATCCATTGATAAGTTGCCTACCAAAATAAAATAAACTGTTAAAAATACAGTAAAAACCATTAGGAAAAAGTACTTGAGCCAGAGAATTAAAAAAAAAAAACAACAACAAATTAATTCCAGGAGAATAAGGTGTGGCTAGGTCCTTGCAGAATGTGCAGTACTTAGGTAATAAAAGCACATTGAAAAACTAAGGGTCAATATAATCAACCAAAAAAGAAACCATCAGGCGTTATGAACATGAGTTTTTCAAAATAAGTAACACAGAAAAACCAAAATGTACTTACAGCGTTCACTCACATTTCACTGGGGAAGAATTTGAGTATTTATAGTTATTTATGGTGCTCTGTGTTGTGGTTTAACCCCAGCTAGCAACTAAGCATCACATGGCTGCTCGCTCACTCCCCTGCCCTGGTGGGATGGCGGAGAGAATTGCAAGGGTAAAAGTCAGAAAGCTTGTGGGCTGACATAAAGGCAGTTTAATCAGGAAAACAAGAGCCACCGTGCAAGCAAAAAGGAAAACAAGGGATGCATTGCCCACTTCCCATGGGCAGGCAGGTGTTCAGCCATCCCCAGGAAAGCAGAGCTCCATCACACGTAACGGTGACTTGGGAAGGCAAATGCCATCACTCCGAACATCCCACCCCCCCTTCCTTCTTCTTCCCCCAGCTTATATACCGAGCATGACATCATATGGTATGGAATAGCCCTTTGGCCAGTTTGGGTCAGCTGCCCTGGCTGTGCCCCCTCCCATCCTTGACCAGTGTTAGCCCTAATTAGCAACAACTAAAACATCAGGGTGTTATCAAAATTCTTCTCATCCTAAATCCAAAACACAGCGCTATGCCAGCTGCTAGGAAGAAAATTAACTCTGTCCCAGCCCAAACCAGGACACTCTGTCAATGATTTTACATGAAATCTTTGTTGATGTTATCCTCACAATGCTTGTGACAGAAAAATTTAAACCAACCTTACAAATGGGGATTCAAGGCTCTGGGAGAGGTTTAGTCAATCACCCACAATTGCTCAGGAACTGTGTAGCTCAGTCAGAAATTCAGCCAGAAACTAAAATTCATGTATCAGAGTCCTCATCTGAAATCTAATCTGAGCTACTCTACTACAGGTCAGCTAGCAAAGATGGATGAGTTCAAGGAGTGTAAATCAGCAAGCACTGAGTAATCGTATGAACATAAAACCAATGCTTAATTTAAAGAAGGGTGAAAAATCCTTTATTGCATTATCTTTTAAAAAATTAATTCATCCTTAGCTTAGGAAATATCTTGGCAGCTTCTGAAGGTAAGAAGGTACACAAGACATAGGGGATATATTGCAAGCAAGGGATGATGGAGACATTTAACAAGGAAAGAGGCAGGGCAGAAAAATGCCAATAACCCCCATCATCTTGTTTGAATTACAGGAGCCATTTCATTTCACTTCACACAAACCAATAAAATAAAGCAGGATTAACAGCATTTTTCCTATCACTTAAGTTTTATTGTTCTTCCAAACACAGTAGTAGACAAATTAAATAGCTGAATTCTCGTGTTTGTTTCAAGCATAACAGATTACCCAGGTTCGGTCCCAATAGATTTACCCTTCCCAATCATTCATCTCCAGTCTCATTGATTTACAGCATCAGTTTTCTTTCTTGATAGATGATTGACAGGTGAGGTTTCCTATAAAGTCCAATAGTTCTTTATAAAAGTACACAATGCTTAATTGGACAGAAACCAATACTCTTACAGCATGCTTCCTTAACGTGTGCTTATTAAAGCACTGCAGGTTTTTTGTCACCATGCTCAACAGAAAACAAGGTCTGTGTTCTTTCCATAGTATCTTGCTAACATGCATCTTTTTTGTTTGTCTTAGCTGATGGGAGTCTTTTCTGGCAGCACATTTTTGATAACATTATTGCTGGTCACTGTCCTGTCTGTTCCCAAAGACACTTATGTAGTTCCTTCCATGGTGAATGAGGTCTGTTCTTAATCCTGCTACTCTGCACGTATGTCTTGCCTTGTCCATTTCAATTCCGTATTTGAAAAAGGCAGGACAATGCAATCATTAATCTTGTCATTGTGACTTACCCCCAGCAGTAAGCTAAGAAGTTTGTGTGAATTGTTCCACTGGTTATGAAGAGATAGCATGGAACGGTTCTTTTCAAGCTTCAAGTCTCACTTAATTTCATCTTTGCCAGTAGTTAGATAGGTAGTTAGATCCCTTATTCACTGGATGCTGGCTTGTCTGGATAATGAATGGGTCTTTGAGATATACAAATAAAATGAATTTTCAGCCATCTTCATTTTTTATCTATGTTTTGCAGCAACAGCCATTTCATTGTAACAACTACGGAATATCAGGAAAATGCCTGCAGACAAGACCCGGGACTCTGGCCAGTAGATCTAGCACCAGTTTTCAGCTAGGGCAGGTGGCGGCACAGGATAACCAGGCTCAGTTTCAGAGATGCTGGAGCAACTTACACAGCTGCTCTGCTTATATACTTGTTGCACTGCCTAGACATTGGTGTCTCAGAAATCCTGAGAGTGGATTTTGGATACCTTCCAGTTGTTTCTTGTGCAGACAAGAGGCATGCACACACATGCATGTGTTTGTGTGTATGCAGTGAAATAAGAAATCTGCCTTAGGTGTGCAGCTAGCTTAGATTTTTGAGTCAAAAATTTAATCAGCAGAAGAATCAGTCTTAATTGCTCATACTCTGTCACTTGCCTACTTGCAACAGACTATTGGCTACTAAGCTATGCAGGTGTCCCCAACTCCCAGGAGGCAGAGCACAGCAAAAAGGTAAGCATGGCTTGTTCTTGATGAAATTGACACATGCTCCTTGTGATCTCTGTGTTGGTGAGCAGTCCCTCGCATTACTGTATCAGCAAGACTGACATAAATAAGGGGCTGCAACAAGCATGGTGTTATTTCAGGTAAGTTAATCTAATGTATGCACAGTGATATATTTCATGTTTGATTCATTACAACTTATGTTACCTATAGATAAATAAAGAGTTTTTCCAGACTTTCTGCTCACCTTTCAAATTTCTTTTCTTTCATGGAAGCATAGGTTGCTTAATAGAGCTCAAAACATTCTAGACAGGCGGAGTGGGAGAGAATTGCAGAAATACTAGATGGAACTGGGGAACCTCCAATGTCTTCTTCTTTAAGGACGTTACTGAGGTGAAAAGATGTTCAGGGATTCAAATTACCCATTCAGTCAGCATGAAACAACCAAAGTTTCATAGGAAATTTTATTAGAATATGAGCTTTAACAAACAAACAGCTCTTGTAGCTCTGCAGCAGTAGCTGAAGCAGTGAATTCTGGTTCAGTGATGTGTCATTAGCTCTTCACCTCTGTCAGAACAAAGTGCACAATTCCTTGCCCACATATCTGTGTTTCACAGTATTGTCACAAATCTCTGTGAGGTTTTGGGCAAAGACTGGTCCTTCTGTGCTGTTGAATGTCCAATAATAACTAATCAGACAGCATTAAAATCATATTGTGTCCGATTGTTCATGTTGTTGTCCATAGGTTCAGAGGCTATCCCATCTGTGCCTATTTGATGTACTGGGAAGAATTACCTGCCACTCTTGACACAGATTAGTCGTGAAGTTCACAGATGTTATGACGTATTCCCAGTGGTCCTTAATGCAAGAGTGATGTTAAGACATTAATGCAAGCACATGGCTCTGCAAGCTTGAAAATTAACATTAGTTTGGTCTAATTGCAGAAGGAGCATTTCTGAGACTTTTGACTGGATGAAATAGGCCAGACAAGGAAAAACAGAAGCAAAGAAAGAGCAATTGGTGTGCTTAGAGGCTTCTGCTGATGGTCCTGGAACACCTTGACTTTGACCTGCTGCTTTGGATATTTAGTAGTGTGAATAAAACACCCAGATACCTCTCCCTCCTTTCTGAGGTTTTTTTTTTTCTTTTTTTTTTTTTTAAATTTCCACTTGTTACATAAGAATTACCAGTTCCAGTAAAAGCCTTGCAGTAATTACCACCTAAGAATGCTTTGTACTCCACCATGTAACAGATCCCAGGTATGTACTGAGCCAGGGACCTCAATAACAAACACATGTGTCTTGGGTTCTCTAGCCTTAATGTTCAAGCTGGGAAGAGGCCTTTTCTATGCAGCGTACATCATGCCTCCATTAAGTGCAATGTTCCTACACTCAGTTTGGTGTTGCAAAAGCACCTGTTTTAATATGAGCCTAGGATGCCCCAAGTTCCCTGTCCAGTGTTACCCTCCCCTTAGTGAGGAAACTTGCACAGATCACTGGGTAAGAGAAGCTGAAACAGGAAAAGCATCCAAAACAGAGCTTGGCATCACCCACCCAGCTTTCACTTTATAGATTCCATTCTGTTAATTAAGTAACCAGTACACTTCTCTCAGGTGTCAAGATGATTAATATCCCACCCTTTCCCTGCAAAAGAGGGGCTTTCAGAATTCCACTACAGGTGGTTTTGTCCCATTTGCATGATTGGACTAGAGTTATAACAGAGTTTGTATAGAAAGTGAAGAATTGACTGCCAATTCGTCTCCAGTGGCTACAGTGAAGTCATTATATGAATAAAATTAGCTTATATAATTGGTCAGGAATCACAGTTTTGACTAACCTCAAGGATTAAACTAGAGAGAAAAAGAAAAAGGAATAAATTTTACCGCTTCTACAAAAACAAAACAGATAGCAAACAAGTCCCCCACCTACACTGGCAGTTCTGGTCTTATGCTGTGGAATCAAAGATTGCTTGTCTCCTCCCTACAGCCTTTGCTCCTTTGCTACAGAGCTTCTCAGGCATTCCCCCCAAAAATGTGATAGGGTAGCTCACAAAAATATTGTGGGATTATCAAGCTGTATTTTCTCATAACCTTTTCTATGCCTGCATGAGGGAGTCAATGCAACCTGATCAGTCAGGCTGAAACAGGTAAAGTTTCTGTATGCCTCCTCTGAGCTTGCACTGCATTGTAGAGGAGACAGACCCTCATAAAAGCAGGCAACAGACTCCTGGTAGACCACAACGGTTTTTTAGAAAGACTCCAGTATTTAGACTTCATTAACTCCAGAAGTGCAATAATGTAGATAGCAGCGCAAGCTTTCAGTACTCTGTAAAAAATACTGTAAATGCCACACACAAAATGGGAGCAGAAAGTCAATGAGAAAAGAGTGAATCTTGAGCACTGTGCAGACTTCTCAACCCATTCTTTGCTGAGCAGCCTAAAGAGGTCACAACTATGGCCTAGCCTATGTTTTACAATAGAGCATCATCTCTGGGATTCTGTGATGCATGGTCTTTTTGAAGCACTGGCTAGCTCATTTCATTCCTTCCTGTCCGGATTATAGCCAAAAATTACAGTTTTGTGTTTCCTGTCCCACCTCCAGCATATACACCCATAACAAACATCCCTATTCTAAAGTACAATGGAGATGCTTTTGAGGAGAATACAGAAATTAGCTAGTTCTCATGAATCTGCTTCTGCCAAGCGTTTAATATCCAACTATAACAGGGATTCACAACCACTTCCACCATGGATTTTTTTCCCACACGCTATAACCACATTTCTTTATTATTGTATAGTCATCTGCACAATATTTGAACCACAACTCCTTGCACAAAAGAAATGTTAAGCAAAAAAGTATCTTTTACTATTCTGTGGTAGATTATACAATCCAAAGACACAGTATTTAGCGAACTCATAAGCATTTTCCCAGTTTTCCCAATGGGCTAGCCTTCCTCTACTTTGTGTTCAAGTGTGATGTCACAAGGCTAAACCCTCACTATGTTGTAAGTACATTACAATTTACTTCTGTAAGTAAGATTTGCATGAAGGTGCTGCAGTATTGGAGGCTATGGAAATCCTGAAGGTAGAAAGAAATGGACATCCTCAGTTCATGTAAGCATATTACGTTGAAAACAAGAAAAAAAATTGTAAACGTTCAGGAATAATACTTTTCTCACCTGGCTTTAGATATATACAGCAGAATCATAGAACAGTTTGGGTTGGAAGGGACCTTAAAGATCATTTAGTTACAACCTGCCTGCTATGAGCAAGGATACCTTCCCCTAGACCAGGTTGCTCAAAGGCTCATCCAACCTGGCCTGGAATGCCTCCAGGGAACCTCTCACAGTGCCTCACTACCTTCACTTGAAAGAATTTCTTCCTAATATCTAATCTAAATCGACCCTCTTTCAGTTTAAGACCATTACCCCTCGTTCTATCACTAGGCTCCCTGAGAAAGAGTCCCTCCCCATCTTTTCTGTAGGCCCCCTTTAGGTACTGGAAGGTCTCTATAAGGTCTTCCAGAGCCTTCTCTTATCCAGGATGAACAACCCCACTCTCCCAGCCTGTCCTCCTAGGAGAGGTGCTCCATCCCTCTGATCATTTTTGTGGCCCTCCTCTGGACCTGCTCCAACAGGTCCATGTCTTTCCTGTGCTGAGGACCCCAGAGATGGAAGCAGTACTCCAGGTGGGGCCTCACCGGAGGCTCTGAGGGGCAGAATCACCTCCTTTGACCTGCTGGCCACGCTGCTTTTGATACAGCCCAGAATACAGTTGGCCTTCTGGGCTGCGAGTGCATATTGCCGGCTCTTACCCAGTTTTGCATCCACCAGTACCCCCATGTCCTTCTCTGCTGGGCTGCTCTCCATCCACTCATCACCCAGCCTGTATCCATGTTTGGGATTACCCCAGCCCAAGGTTCAGGACCTTGCATTTGATCTTGTTGAATTTCATGAGGTTTACACAGGCCCACCTCTCTAGCTCACCAAGGTCCCTCTGGACGGCATCCCTTCCCTCTATGGTATCAACCACACCGCTCAACTTGGTGTCATCCCCAAACTTGCTGAGGGCACATCTAAGCTATTTCCGCAGACTCTCTGTTTAATGTGATGTACTTCTAGAGCAGAAGTTACCTGATTTATCTGTCTGTTTTCAGATGACATGACTTGCCTTCCAGATATGCCTGTTCTCTCAATGGACTCTAAAAATTAACTAGACAACCAGCTTAGAGGCAGACTTTTTACAAAGCAGATGCCTAAAGTTAGGTGGCGACAATGTTGCTGGCAACAGAGGAGAAGACAGTGTGGGTGGAGAGGGACAAGTACATTTTTTTATTGTATTATAAGTAGAAAAGATACGCAGGAGACAGATTTTCATAATGGTACAGGTGTAAACAGAAATGTTTCCACTTACTCTCACGATAGGGAATTCAGACAGGATTTCAAAGCTCACCTGATGAGCGCACAGGATGCAATGCATTCCCTAGAGACCCTCTGGAAACTACTGTGAAGAGATTATTTAATTCATTGCAAAAGTACCCCTAAAACCTCATAATGACAGAGGGGGGAAAGAGAGACTGAAGAGCTAATTAGAGAAATAATTAGAGACAAAACGTTTTAATTTGTGTTTCCTATTTTATAATATTTTTGTCGTGGTTTGACCCTGGCTAGACACCAGGGGCCCACCAGAGCCGCTCTATCACTCCCCTCTAACCAGACAGAGGAGAGAAAAAGTAAATCAAAAGGGCTTGAGGAATTCGAGATAAGGATAGTAATTGGGAGAGAGGAATGGGCAAAACATTGACTGAACTGAACAATGTTAGAAAACAAAATGATCGTGAGGAATCTTGGCTGTTATAATTGTGGTGAAGGAAATAAGGGGTGGATTGTGTGTAAATTATCCACTTTTGTTTGGTGTAGTGATCGTGTTATTTTGATTTTTGGTGTGGGGAATTCTTTTTTTTTATTGAGGGGAGTGAATTTTGTGGAGATTGTGATGATTGGGTGATGTGGATTTTAAGTGATAATTCTTAAATATGTGATTCACAGATGTGAGGGGTGGAATGTATTTGATTTCTGTGGCAAGGTCTTGGTAGTGGGGGGGGCTACAGAGGTGGCTTCTGTGAGAAGCTGCTAGAAGTATTCCCTGTGTCCGCAGCTGG
>NW_009259860.1:1382586-1409185 GCF_000687185.1 Egretta garzetta
TGGGGGGAGGAGCCCATGCCGAAGCAGGTTTGCTGGCAGAACTTGTGACCCCGCAGGGGACCCAATGCTGGAGCTGTTTGCTCCTGAGGGACTGCACCCTGTGGAAATTATGGACCCATGCTGGAGCAGTTCGTGAAGAACTGTGACCCCGTGGGAAGGACTCACGTTGGAGAAGTTCGTGGAGGACGGTCTCCCGTGAGAGGGACCCCACGCTGGAGCAGGGGAAGAGGCCTCTCCCTAGGAAGAAGAAGCGGCAGAGACAACATATGATGAACTGACCTCAACCCCCATTCCCGTCCCCCTGCATCACTGGGGGGAGTAGGTAGAGGAGCTGGGAGTGAAGTTGAGCCCAGAAAGAAGGGAGAGGTGGGGGGAAGGTTTTTAAGATCTAGCAGTTTTTGTCCTCTCCTTCTCTGATTTTGATTGATAATAAATTAATTATTTCTTTCAAGTGGAGTCTGTTTTGCCCATGATGGTAACTGATAAAATGATCTCTCCCTGTCCTTATCTCGACCCACAAGCCCTTTTGATTTACTTTTTCTCTCCTTTGTCTGGTTAGAGGGGAGTGATAGAGCGGCTTTGGTGGGCCCCTGGTGTTCAGCCAGGGTTAAACCACGACAATTTTATAATATTTGGGGAATCCATGTAATTCTTCCTCTTTTTGTCCTTTTTTTTTTTTTTTTCTTTAGTTTGCAGCTATTTCAGGTACTCTTCAGTCTAATTTACTATTTGAAAACTGCAGACACTTGTTGAAAAACTCCCTGGTTTGGTTTAGTTTTCTAAACTCATAAGTTATCTATATTTCCTGTCCAATAGCAAGCTTAAAGAGGCAAGTCTTGAACTGAAGGCTGCTTACATCATATATGGAAGAAAAGTTCTTGTGGTAAGAAATCAATAACTTACAAATGTACGATACCTTTGGAAGCAAAAATGTCTTTCTAATCACCCTGTTCCACATGGCTTGAAAGAAACATTATTTGTGGGTTTGTACTCAGTGCAACATATCTCTGTGATCTTTGCCAGTGACGCCACATTCACCAATGGTCAGTAAATTTGTCTTTTACATATAGCACCAATTTACACTGAGGTTATTCTACACTGCCAAAACAATACCTCAAAATCAATAAGAACTGTGCCGTTATAAATATTCCACATTTTTAAATAATATTTTTGCTGGAATGTGTTTCACTTACTTTCTAAAGGAAATGGTAGGTGGGAATGAGGGAGAAAGATTGAAGGCTGATGATACTTTGGGAGAGCAGGTGAATTAATAAAAGGAAAAAGAGATCTGGTTAACATGTTAGGAAGTGGATGGTGTCTCCCCTCCCAGTTAAACAAATGTAGGTATGGTTTGCTGAAGTCCCAGTGAGATTTCTGTAAGAGAAACACTGTGTATGTAAACAGCAGAAACGAGCTCTGTTCAATTGAACACCCCTGATATTTTGTTGAAATGCACACAGAGCATATTTTATAGGTAGATTGTTAGAACAGGGGATATGGTTGCAAAAATCAGGCAAGTTTTTGGTACATTTAGAAGCCTCAATGACTTTGTGAAGAAGACTTCTTTTTTTCAAGTATACCAGTATGGATACCTAATAAAAGGGAGTACCTCTCTCTGCATACTTGAGGGACCTTCTAAAAGATGTTTTTAAACTTTAAGGGCTACAGTCCTTGCTCAGCACATTAAGTAAAATGTTGTACCGACATTCTGCCCTGAACTCTCTTCTATTACTTCTTGGCCTATGCTTCTTAAATTAAATGCCTTTATTAAAAGGATAACCCATTTTAAGAATCCCTATTTTTGTGCACACTTCCCTCTGCAAACTGAATTTTAAGCCTAGTGAGAAAGTCAGGCCTGCTGTAAAGGAGGTGGAAACAGTAAAGAATCAGTGTCTTCCCCCAAGATTGCATTTGGGTTCTTGAAGTTAAATTAAAAAAAAAAAAAAAAAAAAAGGCAGATTCTGCAATGAACTAGTCCAAACATTAAAAACTACTTTAGTTTCTTCTAAAGAAGAATAATTATTTGCCTTAGGCCTGCTCTGAAGAGGAATGCTTTAGATGCTCCTTTCCATCTGTTGTTTGGTCTTTCAGAGCCCATTAGGGTCCCTAAAACTGCTCAGAGTGGTACTGTCCTGAACTTGCCTTTGCCAAGAGGCAGATTCTGCAATGAACTAGTCCAAACATTAAAAACTACTTTAGTTTCTTCTAAAGAAGAATAATTATTTGCCTTAGGCCTGCTCTGAAGAGGAATGCTTTAGATGCTCCTTTCCATCTGTTGTTTGGTCTTTCAGAGCCCATTAGGGTCCCTAAAACTGCTCAGAGTGGTACTGTCCTGAACTTGCCTTTGCCATAATGCTTTAAAATTGGAAACTGACCTTGGATCATGGGTCATGTAGCACAGTACTGTCATCAGGCCATTCTTACTAATGTCATTTTAAATACTCTGTCAACGTTACTGCATACCAGACAAAATAGGCCAGCTGCTCCAGATGTTGGTGGCATGCCAGGAGTCCAAGCTGATAGTCAGAAATGAACAATTGAAGGAAGCACTTACTGCTTTCCCATTCAACATCCAAGACTTCAGGCAGTGCCAAACTATAAATATCTTCAGCTCAAGCTGCTTAAGGTCAGTGAATTAGCATTAACAGTGAACAATCATTAGTGCATTAAACTCTCACATCATCACAATTAGTGGACCTGCTTAGAAAGCAAAAAGTATGGAATAACTGCCACCAAGGAATTAAATCCTTCAACTATATATTGTAATACTGTGCTCAAAGAATAATAGGCTAAAATTTTTGCAGCTTTGTTCTTACAGCTCTTAACAGGTTCTTATTTTAGATCATTTCCAAAATCTCAGCATTGTGCTTTCTGGAGTTATTCATAGCATGTGTGAAAGAGCCAAGCACAATTGTTATTCTAAGGAGTACTTACAAAAAGTCCCAAACCCAAATCCAGATCTTCCCAATTCCTATGCAATGCAATTGCTCCATTACTTAGCTTTTAACATTGCTTTTATCATGTGTTTAGATAGTTCCAGTTATGCGCGCCTAAAAAGAGGCTAAAGAGTGGTAGTATATCAGATAAGGTACCCAATGTGTACTAATCACCCCAAGAGGAGACTTCCACATAAATTTTCAAAGTAGTCATTGACAAACTCACAGCCATGAAAGCTGTCTTTCCTTGTATATTTCCTCCCGACCCTCATTCACTAAACAAACTATTTTCTAACTGTCCTTTTCTTTTTGTTCTTTCATAATCATTCTTTCCCTGCATGTTTTAATCCTTTGGGTGCCATGTTATACTTTTGCCCTGATTCCTCCTGACAGCTCTTGACATCTTTTTTGCTCTCCAATTCACGTTAGATTTGACTGCATCTGCATGCCATCTTTGCCCTTTGATCTTTCAATTTCTTTCCCTTCAGTCATGAGGTTGTGATAGGAAGTTACCTGCAGATGCAGGTGGGAGGGTACCATTCTTTCTCAGAGAAAGGAAAGTAGAAAAACTGATGTCCAAATCTTCAAACAAACTCACTTAAAAATAATGGCCTGTGCTTATGGGTTCCTTCAGAGATAAAGCTGGGGGATTAGTGACTCCAAATACACCATCATCTTAAAGAAATTGATTCCTGTTGTGTCTGGTCTCATTTAACCCATGAGTAAGATTTTCATATGTATGTTTCTATCAGATATTGGTTACCAATATATTTTTTTATTTGAAATATAAAAGCCAATATATGGAGAGGCTTCAGATGGAATTTTACACATTGACTTACTTAGTAGATGTGGGCAAAATTAGTGAGATATTTTGATTACTGCAAAATGATTCCTCAAATACGAGAAATGACATATTATCTGTGCAAAAGTGATAGTCATTTCCAATGGGGAGGCAGAATTATAGGGTGATTTCCAAAGCTGCCTCCTCTTTGATGGGTGCAGTGATCTTAATCTGAATAGAGTTTCCAAAGAGAAAAAGGAGCACAACAGAAGAATAGTTTGCCGGCTTTGAATCCATTATGATCTAGTTATCAGTGGATAAGCACCTGCGCTTTTCAGTTGGAAATAAAGAAAGAAGACCTTTGGATTTGCCTTTTAAAACAAATATATCAAGCATCATTCTCCTTCATTTCTACTCCCCGTGTCTTTACAAATTCTGTAGCAGTGTCCTCTGTTTAGATTTCAAATTAAAATGCCTTGTTTGAGTTAAGAGCAGATTCAACATCACTAGCTAACCTCAAGGCACTCTGTTTCTTTGTGTCATGATCTTTACAATGGAGGCTGTGACTCTTCATACAGACTCTGGCACTCCAGTATCTTCCTCCAAGAAAAAATAAAAAAAAAATCTGCTGTTATTTACGTGTTTTGAAAAGTGGTCTGAAAGGAAGAAAAGTTTTTCAGACACAAACAATTTTCATTTACCATGGTAGAGTAAGATATTTTGAAACTCTGTGTCACAAAGTAGTTTTGAACGTTGCTGTAAGAACGGTTTGATTTTTTCAAATGAGGCTGGGCACTCACTTTTTTAATGTCTACAATGCCATTAGCACTTACAGAAACTGGGCTTCAGGTGCTATTTAATCCACAGCTTCCTGGAGCCAACAATTTTTCTACTGGACTTAAGAATAATTTGTTTCTTTGTGAATATTTCCGCCAGTATTTAGGACCTCACAGAGCATTTCTACGGGAGAGTGAATTTGCAGGAGGCACCTGAGAAGTCCCATGGTGCACTTGCTAAACTGTTCTCATTACACTGCTGTGAAGTAACCTACCAAATCTGCAGGGTAGACATATCCACAGGGTCAGAATCAGAGTTGAAACCA
Organism: Egretta garzetta; assembly: GCF_000687185.1. Classification (NCBI taxonomy): domain Eukaryota; kingdom Metazoa; phylum Chordata; class Aves; order Pelecaniformes; family Ardeidae; genus Egretta; species Egretta garzetta. Next base: position 1,387,406 of record NW_009259860.1, read on the forward strand.
TCTGTACACCCAAAGGTAAAACTAAGGGCTGTGTTCATAAAGCTTGGTGTTTTAACAGTGGGATTATCCTGTTTGCCCGTACTACTTTGCCCAGAGTATATAAAAACTACATAGTTTTCTACAGGTTCCAATCAATCAATTCTGCTTTTGGGATCTTCTCCAATCTTAGCACTCTAAGCATGCTTAAAAAGATTGAAATGTATGTTTAGCACACAGCAACCAGTAAGGACTACTTTGATTTCTGTGAAGTGAAATCTTTATTCTATTTAAATCAAAGTGGCATCTTAATCTCATGCCAAAAGAAGCTGACCCATATCTTCATTCTTGCCACATAGCAGGCCCTCAGTTTAGAAGGCCAGTATTACAACTGGGTCTGGGCAGGGCGCCTTGTTATACAAGGGCTGGTGCAGGTGAACACAAAGCAAGATTAAGACATGAGGATGAAGGTCCTGCCAGTTCTTCCTTCTCTCCAAGCCGGTGGGTTTTCTGCCCTCCTTCCCTCCCCCTCCATGCTGTGTCTGGCTGGGTTTCTGCATCTCTACAGCAAGCTGGGTCAGGAAACTGATGTAGCTGAAAAATAACCAAAGGAAAGAAAAAAGGTTCAGGTTGCATTTACCTATATCGCCGCTAGCACTAGTCCAAAGGGAGTAGCGGGACAGGCAGCCAAAGCAGGGGGTAATGGAGAGATTGTCACTTTTGATGGCAGCCAGTGTTTCTATTGGTTTAGGGTAACTGTAAAACCACAACCTGACAAAGTCTGGTCACTGCTTAAAGAGGAAAGAAATCCTAATGGTGAAGATGGAGCAGTTAAAAGCCCCGCTGTAGTTTAAAATAGGTGCAGATGGCTACAGACTTTGGGTCTGTAGGGATGTGTATTGGAAGTTCTAAACAAAAGTTCACTTTGCAAGCAGAAAAAAAAAGCAGTAGTTGGTTTTGAAGTACATGATAAATCAAATGCCTTTTAGTTAAGTTGAGCAATGGCAACTGAATTCTATGAAACTAGGGAGAAAGGCACTCCATATAAAAGTGAAATGTAAGAAAATAGTTCTGTTTTAAACAAGGTGCAAAGAGAGCATGTAGCTAACCTCATTAAGAAAAAAAACTACACTACACGGTCTTATAATTTTGGAGGGCTGAACACCTACTGAGAGAACGGATCAGGAGCAGATGCTGGGACAAAAAGCTCAGAGACGTTACTGGGGTTGGGCAGGGAGGGAGGAACACAATGAATTCCTGATGGAACAATAAGACTTTGTTAGGGACAGGAAGTCAGAGTCTGTAATGAAGCTAAGTCAGAGTTCACAGCACTCTGTAACTGAGCATCCAGTACTACAAGAAACAATGTCTGAGGAAAATGGGTGTTACAGTCCCCAGAGAGCAGCTGAGCCTCACACAGCTGCTCGCCCACTCCCCCCACCCTGGTGGGATGGGGGAGAGAATCAGAACGGGAGAAGTGAGAAAGCTCGTGGGTTGAGATAAAGTCAGTTTAATAGGGAAAGCAAAAGCCGTGCACACAAGCAAAGCAAAGCAAGGAATTCATTCACCACTTCCCATGGGCAGGCAGGTGTTCAGCCAAGCCCAGGAAAGCAGGGCTCCATCACTCGTAACGGTGACTTGGGAAGACAGACGCCATCACTCCGAACATCACCCCTCTTCCTTCTTTCCCCCAGCTTTTATTGCTGAACATGATGTCATATGGTACAGAATATCCTTTTGGGATCAGCTGCCCTGGCTGTGTCCCCTCCCAACCTCCCTGCGTCCACAGCCAACTTGCTGGTGGGACAGCTTGAGAAACAGAGAAAGCCTTGATGCTGTGCAAACACTGCTCAGCAATAGCTAAAAGGTTGGTGTGTTATTGACACTGTTTTAGTCACAAATCTGAAATACAGCGCCATACGACCTGATATGAAGTAAAATGAACTCTATTCCAGCCAAAATTAGCACAAAAGGTTAGATGGATAAAAGTTACAAATAATAAGAAAAAGTAGAGGCATACATATGGTCAAGTCAACTTTTAAAATACAAGAAAAACAACCAATAAATTAATTTCAGAAGTTTACAAACATCAGCAAAGTATGTTCACTGTAAAAAGGTGACATCAGCCACATACTCAGGTGAGTTCTTCTTCCAGCAATGGAATAAGCCTGGACAATGGTGGCACTTATGTATCAGGCACTGGAGGCAAAAGTAGTGATACAGCAAAGGAGAAGGTGTGGTACAGAAGGCGAATAAGATTGAGAGTGATGATCTAGCAATACCATCAGAATTTAAATAAATTAATTCTGTTCTGTGCACTTTCCCCTTCAGCTACTACTAGTATGAAAACCATGGTCTAAGTTGACCTCATTCATGGGTTAACCAGCCAGCAAGGTATCCTAGACTGCTGCTCTTTGGTCATACATTGTTGCCTAAATTCTCCCGATCCAAGAGTGAACTCGGTCATTTATCCTGTGGCTGGAGTTTGATTAGGAATCGACATCAAAAGCATGATCCTCTTCTGCATTAACAACTGTCACTTCATCCTGATTGTCTTCTTGGTTTTATGGTGGGATATAAAATTTTAATATAATTATTAGGAATTAATAATTAATAAACTAATCAGAATAATTATGGCCAAATAATTTTCTCTGAGAAAATGGGTTTTTATCAATGAGACGTGATATTTTTTAATAAGCAGAATTAGGACATGGGCAATGAATGAATGGGCAACTGTATGAAGCCTAGAACATATCTAATGCCTAGAAGACCTCTAATATCAAGTTTAACTCACAGCAGTTATCAAATGTTTTATATTTTTCCTTTTGCTTTAAGGTGGTTGTTATGGCAAATGAAGGCTACAAAAAGATGAGCTCATTAGGAAGAGTGAAGGGCAGACAAGGGAGAATGTACACATGTATATTTCATTAAGCCAATAAAAATGATATATAAACCACTGCAATGTCAGAAGCAATTTACTGCTACTCAGGGTTGAACTCCACTGAAAATTTCATGAGCATTGATCAGGATTATTTTGTGGGACCATCTATAGATGTGTTACAATTGATTTATTTTCCTCTCTCTGTTTTGATAGACTGCTCTGTAACCCACATAAAGTAAGTGCCATTGGATACTTCAGAAGAAGGAGGTTTGTTTTTCTATCCATCCACACTTCCTTTTAAACCAAATCACTGATTACTTAGGGGACATCAGCAACTGATGAAAAGGTGAGACACTTTTCACTGACTTGTTGGAAAGTCACTGTATTTTTAGCAGTATTTTAGGATTTATGACTCCAATATATGGACTGTAACAATGGGCGTGTTCTTTTTGGTTTATGGGTGTAGCATTTCACACATTATCAATGATTGTTACGCAGTAAAGAACCACACACCAGAACAATGAGTCACTACTCTTTTTCAGTCAGAAGGTTTCAGAGTAATAGAACTTAGAAGTGAACAGCCACTATTCGTCCCTGTCACACAATCTTCTTAAAAGTTTGGAGGGAATAGGGGGTGAAGGAGTAATCTGATGTCAGATTTTATTACTGGATACTGTAAAAGGTATGTTAGAATTATGATAGGTTCGCATCTCAGTTTATGAATGATTAAAATACGTGGTTTTTTTCTTGGAATTGTTTGTGAGGGACGTAATCTAACTCCTAAAAAGTGTTTCTCAGGTTATCTCTTTGCTGCAGAGTTTTCCCATCCATGTCATAGCATCTGTACAGACTTCCAGGCCTTTGAGCACAGATTCAAAACAGAAACACTGCTCATTTAGGTTTAGGTGTCTGAAGCACAACCTACCAGCACAGGACACTGTCCAGCAAACCAGCATGACAGGAGAAGTAAAACATAGCAAATGCAGTGTGGGTGCCCATCTCAGCTAAAGGAAACATGAACTCCACAGGCTGTCGTATCTGATTATGGTCTTGTGGTCTGCGTGGTGCAGTGCTGGAAAACAGAGTTCTGGTTTTTATGCCTAACTTGGACTATGACTGATTCATTCCATATCTCTGGATGGACAGAGTAGTCTTGTCCCCAGATTTCAGTTCCTTGGGTGTAAAGTGTTCCTTGGATGTAAAACATAAATAATACTAAATGGCTCATATCTGTGTGTTGGCTTTTATCCTTCAGTTTAAATATTAATAATCAGCCAGATGTTGATGCTAGTCTGGTTCCAGATGCTGTCACCATGCTCCAGTCCCCATCATACAGTTCTGCGGATGAAAAATTACTGATCTCAATAGTTTGTGGACAGAAATGCCTCTTAGAATGAAGGTGCCAGAATTAAATTACACCTGCAACACAGAACATCCTCCAGTTCAAAGTCATAACTAATAAGGTGTTTTGGAGGCCACTGGAAAGCTGTTGAAAAACAGACTTTGCATATTCAGGAAGCTGGGTGACTTCATTCAGGTAATGATTGTGGTAAAAATTATTACTAGGCCATGTTCACTGTTCAAGGAAAGCAATTTTTTTGAAGAACTGATCAGTCTCTGGTACTTTATCTATCTCTGACTAAATACAGGATCATATTCCAAGTTAGTGCAAGGATCAAAATTAACAGCAAACATCCAAGGACAACAATAGAAATAAATCATGGTGAATCATTATGTTTTGGAAAAGAATGAGTCAAAGAAAATATTGCCTATTACAATTTCAAAAAAAAAAAAAAAGGAAATTAGTATGAAGTAATCAGACCATGACCTTCAAATAGGCTCTGTGTCATAGCAAACAAGTGACTTGACAAGGTCTTAGACTTGTTCAGAATAGGAGAGATCCTGACCTTTCATTGCTCTGCTAAACACAAGACATGTCAAGATCCAAGGGAGCTCTAAGAGTAACAAGAAGGCAACACTTAAAATATAGGCAAGACAACTTCTTCAAAGTCACCTCCAAATGGGTTGTTTTGAGACTTTCTGTCTGTAGAATACACAGCATACGCAGATACAAGAAGGCAGGAAGGAGGCATTGCCACTCATCTGGTGCTTGCATTGCATCATCGTTCTTCATTCTTCACCGTTTTTCATTCTTCTCACAAGCAGGGTCAGCAGTGATTCAAGAGGCTACTTAATACCCAGGGGACTTCTAGGGCGCTTACAATTTGGCATGTGCTGACTTCCCCTCCTCATCTGTGTTGCACCACCGCAAACCCCTCATACTGATGAATACTGAAATCTCCCTCCTAAATAGAGGGCATATACTCAGCTCTCAACAAACTGCATGTCAGTCAGTAGGTAAGCCAGGGTCATATGAAACCACGCAGAAAGTTAGTCTGCATTGTATCAGGATAGAGTTTAAACTCTGGCTTGAAGTCTCAATCTAAATCATTAAATCATCACTACGCCAAGTGTCTGCTGAGTTTCTGTCATAATGTTAGGATTAATTCTGAATCAGACCTCACAAATGACTTACAAATCCTCTTTGTGCAGCACCTTAAATACAGATGCTATTTTGGGGGAGGTTAATACCAGGAAAACCCCTTATCCAGTTAATTCCATGCAAAAAGAAGCCTTGTAATGGAACTTAGCCACTTCCTGTACCCTATTTGGCTTCATAGCGTGTACTTCAGTGCCATCCAGTGTTAGACACAAGGTCATTTATATAAAAAAAAGTAATCTCTGCTTCTTTAGTACTTCAGTTCCTGATTTACCTCTCCAGGTTTACAGTACATGTGTCCAATATCCACCCACTTAACTATTTTTAAATCTTTTACAAACATTCAATTTTTAATTCAATTACAAAATTTCAAATGCTAAACACAGAAAGGGAAGAGCATTACAGTGACCTGAGAAATTCTATGTCCTGAAAAAGTAAAAGATCATTTGAGTCCTATTTGTCTTAGTGGCAGTTCAGATCAATTGCAAACAACGTGCCCCCTGTTCATTCATTGTTTGGAGGGGAGGTCTGTACTATCTGGAGGGGATGTGTGTCTATATTGTCTGGAGGACATGGCTGTTTCAGTCTTAAAAGACTGAGAATTTATTCTGTAACCACTTCCTTCCATAGGAAGCCCCACTAAAGTCTTCCTCTGAAGGAGAGTATTTTATTGACAGAATATTTTTTAAAATTATCACTGCTTATTTTTCCATTTGAACTGACAGAGAGGAAGAGACCGTGGCATTTCATTTTGCCATCTTTTCAAGATGACGAACATCAGTCAGTGCTGAATGGAGGTACTAGATTTTTTTTCATGAGCTCTAGTAGTTCAGAATCACACTTCACAGGCAGCCTTATGTAGTATGCATTAGTTCTAAAATAATGCATGAAGACAACAACAACTAGGTCAAGGACATATGAACATTCATTAACTTCATAGCCCTGTAATCCTATCTGTGAAGGCTTGGAAAGCTGGATCATGATGCGAGCAGGAGCCAAGAGAGAGCAAGGAATCAACGCAAAGCTAAGAGAAGACCAACACAAGGGAGCCTCATGGGCTGAAGCTGGAAGTGAACTCCTCTCTGCAGGAAAAGCAAGGAAAAGCACTGTCAGAGCCATGAGGCTCTTTCTGTGGACCTTCACTCAGCGCTCCCAGTCTCTCAGTTCAGGAGCCGACCTGAGCTCAGGCTCAGGCACTGGTCCCTGGCTGAGCTGTGCTGTAGGAGTGCCCATCTCCAGTCCTCTCTCCTGCTGCAGCTGAATTGTTGTTTGGCTTTCCTGGGCTGATGTCAGACACGAGTCATCCCTTCACTTTGCCTGATGATTGAAGGCCTGTCACTCAACCAGTGTCTGTCAGCCCCCTGCTCTTGTCGCTCTCTGGCAGGCGCTATGTGAGCCATCTCACTGTGTCTGGGACCAGACGCTGGAGGAGGCTGCGTTTCTGGAGCAAGCACATGGTCTGCGTCACAGGCACGGCAGGGCCCAGGGAAGTCAATGCGGTGGAGCCCTACTTCACAGCATTGAAGGGATGCAAAAGGGTTAACAAAAGGACCTTTGTGAAGCCAACTGTAGATCTATCTTAAATTGCTAGCATTGTGGTTTAGATTAACTTACTAATCATATGGAGTAAACTATAGATAAGAAACTAACACTGTATAAGAAACTAACACTGTAGGGAATGTGGAAGAGGAGAGATTAGTAGCAAATGGCCCATCTTTGTTACAGCCCTTGGAAGGCACATAGGAGAACAAAGTGTCTGGCACTTTGTTGATATGAGGATAGACAAGGATGGGGAGCCAGCCGGCTGGTACCAGCTGTGTTGTTCTGACAGTGGAATAAGGGGGGTAGAAGCTGGAGTTCACCAAAAGGACAAGGTTAAGAAGAGGAGTGAATGAAGTAAACGCCCCCTGAAGACCACCGACTCAAATCACCGAGCATGCGAAGTCCGGAGCGACTTACAGAAATGACCTCTTGAAACTAATTTTAATACAAAGCAGGGACAAGTTATGCCTATGTATAGGCGTATTGGGAACTTCATGTATATGTAACACTTTGCTACATATAAAAAGGGCAAGCTGCCATGTTGCGGTGTGCGTGACTTTGGTGGGACGTGCTGCCCAGCGCTGAATAAACATACCTACTTTACAATCTTACAGATTGTGGAGTCAGTGTCTTTGGGTTTTCAGGCCATTAAGCTGGGCTGTTCTGTCTGAAGCAGATCACAGGTCCCCAGGGCTAACTCATGTCTTGCCTGTGCCAGCTAGTAGCCTCACTTGCTTTTCAGTGCTGGGAAAACATGCATGACAATAAGAGAAATTGTCAAGAGAAATTCCTGTCTTGAGCCAGATGCTTAAGGGTAGGCTGTGTGGACAACATAGCAACATGCTCCCAAATCAGCACATTTCTTATTTATTTCTTTACTATCTGCTAATACAACCCAGCTTTGATTTTTAATGTGTTCTTTTTCTTCAGAAGTTAAAAGTCTAATTTTGAAAAACAAGTGCAGAATTAGCAGCTTCACTATAGGAACACCTTAAATGAAATTTAATAGAGATAGTAAGTTACATAAATAAGTGTTTAACTAACCATTCATCCTAGCTTTTCTATCAGGTCAATATTTTTCTCCTATTTACATTTGTAAAATGTACACCACAGAGAAAATCAATATTTTTAGACTAAAAATCATTGCATTTTCAATTGACACCTGTAAACCCTGATTTTCACATTGATAAGCCATAGGTAGAGTTCCTGTTGACTACAGTTGTTTCTGAAGTGTGGTCATAAACAGAAGAAAAAGGACCTTGGCCATACTTACAGAATGAGGGATAATCCCTTGAAATAACTAGTTCAACACAAGTTCCTAATGCAAAGTTGTAGCTAAGAGAGCAAATGTGTTCCTTACACATTTAACTAGAGACTGATCAAATAGGATAGGGAAATAGCATTACCTTTTGAACAATAATCATGCAGCAAGACTGTGACTTGGCACGTATTTTAAACAGGTTTTCTGCAGAATGAACAATGTGTAAAGATGTAGCAAAGATGCATTACAATGGTTGTGGTCTGCTCACGCCCCTCCTCCCCACAGCCACACCATGACTTATAATTACAGCACTGTCTAGCTCACAGCCTTGGTTACCTGCATGGGGGGATTTGCTTGATAGTCTGAATCTAGGCAATTTCAATGGCAAACCTTGAGTCGTGAGAGTTATTGATCATAGGGCTACTGTACTGGATTCTCCATCACATCAGTTTTCAGCTCAGGTTGACTTTTTAAAAACGAGTTATAACATTTTATGCTGCAAGTTCTGTTTTGTTCAGCAACAACCAGCCATGAAGGAAATCTGACTGTCATCCTTCAAAATCTAGGACTGGTTGAATTACAGATAATGACGTGTGATTCCTTTACCAGGGGAGTTACCCTGTTTCAGGAAGATGTCGAATCTGTGCTTTGCAATAGGTTCAATAGGTTGGAGTCACTTGAAGCTCTTCTCTACAGCATCTAATATAGGTATCAGAATAGGCTGTTAGCCTGAGAAGCTCATTCTTTCACAAAGGTGTGAGCCTTACCTTTCCCCAGCCAGTTAGAGATGCTGTAAAATGGCCCTCACAGAAAGCTGGACTTTTATATAGTTGAGCAAGATGGAAATACTAATCCACTTACCTCAGAAAGGTTGTCATCTCAACCTAAAAATCTCAAGATATCTAGCCAATATCCTCAACAAGCTGGATGCCTTGCTTATCTGGCTCTGGACCTGTTTGGAGACATACTCCTTTCACATACTAGTTTCACATCCAGTTTTAATCACAGGAAACAATCTAATGCTGATGCATGAACTGTGTATGATGGCACACCACTATTGAAATCAGCTCCCTTTTTCCTTGTTCTGATCTTCAGCTCATAGTTTAGCTAAATATTAATTCAATTGCAGGGATGAAACAGAAAAGGCAATTAACCAAGCTGGAGGAATTAAAATACAGACCTTCCTGACTCCATAGCCTCCCTTCATTCCTGAAGATAACAACAAAAACTTAACACAGCTAACAACACAGCTGAATTGATTTCTAAGTATGTGATTACAGCAGAAGCCAGGGAGTGTTCCCAGCTCTCTCAATCATTCATTATACCACAGAAAATTTCAAATAATTATACCCTGGGAATTCTCAAATCAGGAAATCTCAAAAATAGACCCTTATTTTATGTATGAGAATAGTGCATAATGGAACAAAGAGAAGCACAGAAGAAAATGAAGAGGGTTCAAGGACTTGTAGACCTAGAATAATATGTTATTCTACTGAATGTGTATATGATGTACTTCAGGCACTACAGAGAAAAAATAATGGTGCAAATAGGTTTCTTCTTCTTTTCCAAGAATACAAGGAGTGAGACACTGCATGATGGCTACATGAACACTTTGAAATGTTTTCAGTGTCTCCCTGAACTCCTCTTTATTGTGTCCATTAGGTCATATCGTATATTTACACTTACCAGCCGGAGTCTCAGTCATGTATAGGATACCTAGCCTTAGAAATCACACCCCAGAAGATAATTGGATTACTCAGATGATGAGGAAGTGCTGAGGCACGTGGGGAAATGTGCACGGTGCCTTCTCTGATGGAGAATCCTCAGGACAGAAGCAGATGGATCTCATTTGTAATAAAAGATCTACATTTTGAAAGACTTATGTCTTTGAGTCCCATCAAGGTAAATTAGGACTTGTGTGGGTTAAACAGATGGCACTTACAGAAACATAGCGTGAGAAGTCACCACTGACAGATGCTCTGACTTTGATTCTGACGTTTTAGAGTACATAATGAAGATTTTTTGAATGGGCTGGAACACTTAGACAACTCTGAAGCTCTGCACAACCCTGAAGCTTTCATATTTATACATGTACAGATATGCGCACACGCATGTAAACACACAGACGTGTGCGTGCCTGTATGCATGTGCGTGTATATCTAAAAATATATACATATAAAAGTTGTTATATTTTAGGGACTCGCCCTTGTGAGGCTGTACATACTGGCTGTAAATAGCCCGTGTATTTCACGTGCTGCGACGCCAGCTCTGCTGGCGAGGGACGGGCCCGCCTGACCCAGCATTTCGGAGCCGGCAGGAGCCGGAGGTCCCGGAGGGGCTGCGGGCGGGAGCCCCGCACCGGCCGCCGCCAGGAGCCAGCGCTCAACCCATTTTTTGTGGAAGTTTGCCATCTAGAGACCGCGCCAGGAAGCACCAGGATATACAACGGCTACCTTAGCAGTAAAAAGCAAAACAGACGAGGTGGATTTTCTGGGTGTTTGTAGGTATAGTTAGCTCAAAGCAGCACTGCCTTTAATACCTTTTCTGTTCAGCTTAGTTGGCAATATTGTCCTGAAAGTGTCGAGCTGATACTTCTTCCCGAAACAGAATCAGTTCTTCACCAAGTTTGTAACATGCATGTGTAATCTGAGCCTGGTTCCAGTGAAAAGGGATTTTTAAAAAATGTTTGTAAAACATAATCAAGATAAGATCACTCTTAATCCTTTTACAGTAAGAAAGATTGTTTCAGAAGCCCTCCCTTCTTCCACTAGTGGAGCAAAGATTAAATAAACACTAAAGATAAATGCGTTCATTGCAGAGACAAAATTCAACATTTGTGACAGAGAAAGGTAAAAAATTTGTTTTCTTTGGACTATCAGCCTCTTTATTGTCCTTACAAAAATATCTCAAACTACTATATGAAATTGTTTTTCACTAAAAAGTACTGACTGGATACTTCCATTTTCATTTGTTTATATCAAATTCAAAAAAGTTGAATGGAAGCACCTTTGAAATACCTTAAAAAAATTAAGAAACACCTTCAAAGTTATTTGGCAACCTTTCCAGCAAAGTTTGCAGAAAGACTAGCAGTGCTATAATTTCAGGAGCACTTGGGAAGTAGTGGCAGCTTTTCTACTTTTTCCTTGTCATCATAAAATCAAATTTATAATTTGGGGTTCTTTTCCCTCTCCTTTTCTCATTAGGGTACTTAGGGTCCATTTTCACCCTAAAAAGCTGTACTAAAAATCTCTTCCAAAAATCCAGGGAACTCTACCTACCACCATTTAAAATGTAAGAAGGAAGAAAATCTTTGCCAGAGTAGGCCTGAAAATTTTAGGAGTGTAATGAGGTATTCATTCGGCAGAGGCATAGGTTCTATCTCAAGTGATAATCACCCTCCTCCCATCCTGGCCCAGTCAACCCAGAGGCTTTTATGGGGATAAACAAACTGGTACCTGACAAGGCACGAGTTCTTCCTCTGGAAATATTTCCCTTGGTGACCCAGAACAGCCTGTTCGGTACAATGTACAAAGAGGAACGGATAAACTTGCTTAGTGTTGAATGACTGGCCTCTCCTGGTCTTTAAAAACAGGGGTCATGACTGCTACCTATACGGGTTTGCTATAGCAACCTATGTCTTGCTGCAACGGGTGCTGCAGGGTTGTCTATAGGCAGGCGCTGGAGTCAGAGGTTAGAGGCCAGAGCTTGAGCCACTGCACCGATGCCCAGGCCCCATCTCTCCCATAGGCAAGGCAGCCCTGAGGCATAGCGAGGGAGGCACTGATCTCTCAGGCTCTAGGCTGAGCCTAGATCCAGCATTTTCACTGCACAACTGAGACAGTAAATTATAATCTGAGCCTTATCTCCCTGCGCTTGATGCTCTTGGAGACTAGAAGCTGATTGGTAAGGTAAAGGACACACCACTGACCCAAGAAAGTGATAAATGACATGGAAGAAACACCAAACACACCCAGAACCCAAGGGGAGACATCCCTGTTTTCAAAATGTTTTCTTTTTACATTTCAGATGGGCCAAAGTAATGAGACACTAGCGCTGGTGGTAGTGTATTAAAAGCCGTTTCTTAAAATACACAATTTAAGTTAATCCTCTCTGCATCAGAAGGAACAAGTCGGTGTAGCAAATAAGATGTAGTGAGAGATTTCTTCTGCCTCTTGCCACAAGTTTGCATTAGAGAGAAAGCACTGGCCAGAAACAGGCTGCTTGAGGGACTAAGGAGGCAGACCTGGCAAGTGTTCATTTTGCATTTTTGCTGGCTCACAAGGCTTGTGTGCACCAACTTCTCTGAGCAGAACAGAAGGAATGGTAGAAAGGGACTGTATTTTCGAACTCTAAATTTAGAAACTGAAAAAGCAACACTATAGCGGCCATGATTTATTGTGAGAATTCCTTTCATGCTGCTAGTGGATTAGCAAGCACTAAGACCTAAACCCAAAGAAAGCAGCCAGGTCTCCAGAGCAGCTCTCTGAGGACTGCTTGCAAGAGGAGGCCAAAGACCACCACCCCACTCAAAATCCCGAAGCAGCGGTTGGGGTTGCAATGCCATGCAGACTTGAGGTAGCTAAAATAATGCAGAAACTACAAATTTTTGTAATTTTGTTTCCAACTTTTACATCAAGTACTTAAACACATGCTTCCTTGGTATAAATTTGAGGCCTTTCCTCAGAGTTTGGATGATGGTCAGGCTTCCAGGTTAACACGCAGGCGGGAGGGACCGAACATCCGAGTGCACGGGGCAGAGTTGGCAGGTGCTGGTGGCGGCTGCAGGCGACCCATGTGGGACCAGGTCTGGGACTGCAGTAAGCATCTGTTGATTTCTTTGCTTTCTCAATACGAGAATCAGTAATTAAAAGCTTGATAATTGCCAATAAATTAATCTGATGGAAATTCCCCTACATGAAGCTGTTTTGTTGCCTGTGCCAATGGGTCAGAAGTCCTTCAAGTGATCTTTTCTAAAGGCCTTTTGCTGGACCGAGTGAGGAAGCTTTCTCCTTCATTGGAAGGGTCTGTGCAGTCCCCACATAGCCAGCTTGTTGCTTACTTGATTGAGGCGCTGTGCTGCTGCTGTCAGTGATTTGCTTGCTCTCCCAGACTGAGACATTATCTGCCTCTTCGGCGGAGCACAAGCGCTGATGGCAGCTCTGCAGGCTCACTCGTTAGCAAGTTAAAGTCTCGTCAGAAAAGAGACAGAAAACTGCAGAAGACTGGGATGAAGGGAAAGATATATATCTGTACTAAGGTACGTCCTGCAGAACTCGTTTTGGCAAAGAGTCCGAATACAACGTTTTGGCCAAGTAAGCTTAGCAGGCTTATTGACCTTAATAACTTTCAAAAGAAAGAGAAAATGAATCCCACCCTTAAGGCCTAGGCCACAGAGATTCATGGAGAAATAATTTTTTTTGAAGAGCATTTTTGGGTCTCTTGTGACGTGACGCACAGGGGAAAGAACTGCAAATAAATAACACTTGCTGTATTTTCCATTCCTTGAAAAAATGGTGATAATTCTGGCTCCACCTGGGTTTAAGGATTTTGGTTTTTTTTCCCCCCCCCCTCTCTCTCCAGATGAAGTAGATAATAATTAGGTTCTGCAGCATCCACCGCTCTTGTTTACTCTTTGTCCAAGAAAAGAGCTCTCTCCATATCCAGGGGCCCAGGTGCAGAAATTTGCAGGGCCAGTAAAGTAAGACATTTAAGTTAGGAGAAAAAGGTACTAGTCTGGGAATTTCCTCAAAAAGCTCAATTTTCCATGTGAATTGCCTGATGTTCCCTGCTCTTTCACTAAGACAAAAGATCAGCAAGCGCTAAGATCAGCGCCAGCAGGTCTTGAAGGGCATGGAAATGAAGACGAAGGGGCTAATGTTCACAGATCTTTAGCCTCACTAAGTTCTTTCCACTACCCAGCAATAGACGTTATGTTAAAATTATTTTCAAATACATTTTGCTGGAATTGCTGAAAATCATATGAACATGGTTTCCATCTATTTTGATGGATTCATCTTCCATAATTTTTATTGGCACAATTTTATTTGCATTGGAGCCCATGTAAATTTTACCCTGAGGCAAGCAGTTCCACCACTCAATGGCCTTTGCATGGGAGTTGCTTAGTTTTGCGTGCTTTGAATATGTCACCTGATACTTTCCTATGATGCCCCTTATTTCTTGCTTTGGAAAAGGTGGTGGTCAACCATTCCTAAAGATTTGTTTCGGTTTTTATATAGGGCTAGTTCCAGGTCTTAACTTACAGGTGCAGGTGGAATATGTTTGCATGATTTTCAGTAATTCCAATAAAAATTCTCTCAAGCCCCTGTTGTCACCAGGTGTAACTGAGCAGAAGTTTACCAATGCCTTACCTCCCCCATCCTTCTCCTAGAGACACCAAATAGTGTACTCCATAAATTCAAAGAAGCACGGTGGCATCTTAGGAAAAGCACTGGACTGACATGCAGGAAACTTTTCTGTTTCATGCTTCTGTTGAGTGATCTTAGGCCAAATAGATCTTGCTTCTGATTCCCCACCCAATACAAATAATGAAATGACATCTGTTGTAAAACTACTTGATATCCATAGATGAAGATCCACATATAAGAGCTAAACATTATTACCACATGAATTCAGAAACCTGGGTCTTTCATTTTTCCAGGTGGGTTGGTCCAGAGGAATAAAAACTCTTAAGATCAAAGATGTGAAGAAGCAACAATAATTTGTTAGCACTGCCAGAGAAATCTTGGTGGAAATAACTGAATAAAACTCTACACTATTTTCCCAAGGAAAGTGAGGGCTTGCAGCTGCTTGGTGTTAGCTGAAAAGAACTGGGACTACTAATGAAAAAACCCCCCACACTGGAAATAACTTTATTGTATTGATTTTTTTAAATACAATTAAATACATTGTACAAAATACACTCCAGCTCAGAAGAAAATACAGCTTTTCCCAGGAATATTACTCTACATTGAATACTTTTTCTCTACAATTATTCATTTTCTCATTTTTTCCAAGATAAAGAAAGCATATAATTTTATGTAGAATGTATGTCACAAAGATGGGATTTACAAAGAAGCTAAAAGAAATTAGGTATTCAAAATCCTAGTGATATTCCCAGTTCCTTTGTAAATCCTACTTCTACTGTTCTGACTAGTACATCCAGGAGTTACTTAGCTGCTTGTTGTACTTCCTGAATTGTACAGATGCATATTGGTTGTATCAAAAACATCCCCTCTCTACAAAGCCTGCACTGGTGCTCACTGCTAATGCATTTAAAGGGAAATAATTTTTAACTTTGCACTGATTTGCAGCAATTTTTGTCTTCAGCAATCAAACACCGTGCTCCTTTCTAAATAGGAAAGTAATGAATTCCTCTTGTTCGACAATTAATTAGTTCACAGTTTCTACTTATTTATTGAACTTGCATATTGACAGTTCTTTATGTGAAGAGGAAAGACATGAGGAAACAGCACACGTATTTTAGTCACACTTGGTAAAGACAGGCATTCTTAGCAACATCATGCAGTCTATTTCATGAGAGAACTGTACTCTTCTACCAGTTTCTTCTTCTCATTTAATTTTTCCAGTATGGCATCCATTAAGTATGAGGCAAAAGGAAACTGAAAAAGAAACATCGTAAGAAAAATGATCATTGAACTTTATTTTCTTCATGTGAAGAACATTTATTAAATATCTTTAAACCATTAGATTTCACTTAGTTCTGACAACTACCACACATACACACGTCTGATCTTTAAAGTTCACCCGCCTGGTTAGTGTCTGAAAATTTGCTCTCTATCATAAAAATGATAAAAGAACAGAGTAAAATGAAAAAAGATAAACACCTTATTGAACAATTCATGCTTTACTGACCGTGTTAATGATGTAAACTGCAGTACCAGCATCTCTGTCATTTATCTTCAATCAGCTGATCAATAAGAGGTTACAGTCAACTCTAGGGCATGGAGAAATGGTAGTGTATGTTTGCTACTCTCAGGAGGATGAGACAGAACTACTGGTACAGCTCTCAATGCTGTGGCAACTGCCTTAGACTCACATGTGAAAACTTGTAAATAAAAAAAGCCAAAGCAAAACAAAACCCAAGCCCCCAAAAGCTCCAATTGCATTGACTGGGACATTACACAAACGTCTGGTCCTCTAAAACATGATACCAAAAAAATTGTATCTACATATTTACAGAGAAAAGTGAAAACCTCTTTTATATCTCCTCTGATATGAAAGATGTATTTGCACAATCGATGTCTTCAAAGAAAGAGACTGGGTATATATTTCAGTGTCATTACTTTAATGCTTAAGGAGGTTTTCTTTCACAGCCTGGGTGCATCAGTGCACTGCATGCTGGGAAGTACTTTTGGAGGTGGTACAAAGCACTCGTCACTGTGGGCCCACCCAGAGGGTGGTCGGTGCTGTGCCAAACAGTTTTCATTCACCCTTGGGAAGTTTCTGTCAGCTTCACAGGGCTCTGTCAGCTTTCTTGAACTCCTGGTGATACCAGTGGTGATTGAAGGGTCAGACCCACACCAAAAGTAAAAACTGACACTCGTATGAGAAGGAGAGGTAATTTTACCTTTATAAGGCCACCAGAAATAGATCAGGTAAAATACAGCCAGTGGTTGAGCAAGCCAATCACCAGCTTCCTCTGCTTTGCACAACTGTAGTTCAAGGCAATACTTTTGTGTCTGGAACCATTCTCTAGTTCCACACTTGAGTATTGCTGCTCTGATTTTACATTTTCATTTCAATATTCCATCTTAAAGAGAAAACTGCATAGTATTTATACCAGACAGAGTACTGCCCATTTCCTACATATATGAAACAAAAAATATAAAACAAACAAACAAACCCCAGACATAAAAGCACATCAAATACAAATGCTGGTGTAATGTTTGAACTGATACACAGATATGAATCTATATATTGATACTAACAAGTCAGGAAAAAAATCTAAAATGGTAGCCAGGAAAATCTATTATGAGGTGACTGGAATGGCAATCCTACATGTTGCTCAATAGTCACTTTGCAGTTACAGAAACAGGATGATAATATGCATTATTTCCCTTTTCCACAGGAAAGGGGGTTTTGAAGGGCTCTTACTTGCTGGCCAGACACGTCTCCATCTGTCATATATAACTTCTGTCTATGGTAACAATTTTCTAGTAGTCATCTACACCTGTCAGCTTTCTCCCGCACGCTATTGTGATGACTTTTGGGGGAATAGAAGGATCCAATTCACTGAGCACAAATCTATTCAGAGCAATATAAGACATAATCTTATCTGAAATTCTGTGACACTTACTTGCTATTATGCTTTAAAAACACTGACCCCAGCATCCTGTTCACTCTAATTGCTCTCCCTCCTTGTCTAAATATGTTTTTTACGAGAACACTATACCATAACCTCAAAGTCTCTAATTCTTCTTGCCTGGCTTGACGACATTCATTTCTGATACATTTCACCTCCTTAATGTTGTGCCTGAGATGAATGGTTTCTTATTGATGTCTCTGGCTCATATCATTCCAGCTACATTTTACTTGCTGCTCACTACTCTCTGTGGCTTCCATGTCATAGCAAAGTGATCTTTCAAGAACTCTTTCCATTTAAATCATTCATTTAAATCAAGAGCATTTGAAAGTTGAACATTATGTCATTCTTTCAACATTTGTTGGTTTCAGAGAAAGTACTGTAGCTTTTTATCTGTTTTTTTTTCAATACAGAAACCCAGAACTGGATGATTGCTACAGTCTTCATCTTTAATAGAAGCCTGTCAGATTTACTTTTAATGATGGCTCTGTAACTAGCCTGGGAAGCTTCCTTCTACATTTCTCCCCAGAACTTCACAACCATGGAAGATGTGTCTACTCAAAAGTATTCATCCCAGCTTCCAAACCTGCCATATGCTTGTGGAAGGCCTTGGGAGTTCAGTGAGGGCTCAGTGCGCACCTAAGGAGTGAAAGTTTGTTTATACCACTGATAATTATATATTTTAATACATAATGATACTTCCTTCAAATATTTTCCAGTTATCTGTGCCACAACAAATTTATGTGAACACTAAACATTAACAATGATAGTGATCCTAAATCAGAACATTATGGTAGGCTTTAAGAGAAGTAGTATTTAATTGATTTGCATAAATTCAGAAAATTTGAGAGTGCAAACTACATTATTTATTTATCTTTACCGGAATTACACATTCCTTCTTTGATACTAGAAAGCCGTATGAATTAAATGGCCTATTTCTTACACAACTTATCAGACAGATAACTTAGTGTATGGATAACTGTAAGGTAATATGATCCTAAAGAGTCAGAAACGCTGATAGAGTTCTATTTCTCTCACCTATTTATTCTGACCTTGAGTATACTTCTTTCGGAGATCCCTTCTGTAAAAAATAAACTAGTAATACTTATTGACCTTACATGACATGACCGAGTCTCACTCAGCACAAGTGCATAAATACACACCGACCTGCCTGTGAAAAGACTCATAATGAATGCAAGGCAATGTAGTTTTTCTAATGAGACACAGCGTTTCCATTCACAGAGTACCATGTCACTTGGCCTCTGCTTCACAGAGTCTAAAATGTGTTAACAAAAAAATAGAAGTATTTAATTTCTGGAATATATGAATTAATAGTTACACCTATTTTAAATCTCCCCATATGGATCATCAGAATTACACGTCTGCCCAACAAAACTATCCAAACACACTGCAAAGCTGCCTCAAATTAAGTGAACCACAAAGAATAAAACTAAAGAAACTTAGGTTATAATGACCAAACCTCCTAATTTCACTATAAACTAAAAGTCAAAGAAAAAAAAAGATAAATGCTTCACTTCCATATTGTTCTTTGTCCATTCTGCTTTGTGATGGCTGTATATACATGATTATATAAATATACATGTGCCTGTCTGTATTCTTTTCCTGAGTATCAAGCCAATCTCTCCTTGTTTTCAGTCCAGGACAAGTGATGTAATGTGGTTTTGTTTGTGTGCATGTGATAAAACACAGATTTAAACCATAATGGATTGTCAGTGTACAGGACTGAGCTCTTATTCTCGTAATGACAAGAAAATCACAGTTACTTTCTGATGGTCTGATACCAGTGTTAATGGTGCCCAGGATATGGTTCAGACTGCACTGCTGATGCTTTTTTTTAAGGTGCTGGCAGTGGTGAGTGTGTGCATGTGTGTTTGTGCATGGGTGAATACATGTGTGCACATGAGCAGAGGACAGACAATGAGCAGAGACTTCTTCAAAGAGAAGGAGAAGACAGACACAGGCTGGAGGGAGACTAATAAAAGCAAACCAGGCAAGTTCCAACCCAAGAAATTTGAAAGGAAAAAACCGTAGCTGTCAGTGCACATTCCCAGGTGATACCAGAGGAAATCTATATTTAGAAGCCAGTGCAAATCCTAAAAAGGGGTTGGGAAAAATCCCTACCAATGAAGAGTGAATATACTGTTCCAAACCCTGTTCTAGAGACGGGTTATACACATACCTACAGGGAGCCCACAGAACAGAGGGGAGGGATTTTTTCTGGGAATTCACCATTGGAATATAATTTGTAGGTTCATAATGAGGTCATGAGAGAAAAGATTTTATCAGGCAGCTTTGTTTATGTGATATGTGATGTCCCAAGGAGTACATGAGGAGGGAGGGAAGGCAAGTGCTGCTGTATATCTGATAAGGGACATGCTAAATCAGTGCTGTCATTTGGTTCAGGAAGGTTCCATTGTTTGGAAGAGTTAGGCAGATGATTTGTATTGGGTTGAAAAACAGTTCTTGGAGACTTCAGGCAGTAAGCAATCTGGATTGGACTAACATGCAAATTTATTAATGGATTGTTCTGGGATGCTGTTACTTAAAATCAGTCACAATGAATGAAAGCCTTTGGTGGTACAAGGAATCTTGTCTAAGCTCTGTGAAACTATCCTCTTGATTAAGCTATGTAAGTTTCCTATGATGGGAAAAGCTAGAGAAGACTGCTGGCTTGGGTTTTTTTTATGATTATAAAAAGAGAGCACTACTATACTATGCCAGGTTCAAGTAATAAGACATACAAATGCAGATGCGAGGGAGAAAGTACGTAAAAGGCTCATCACTTGCCATGCAAGCTGTAAATACACATACATAATTAGATAACCATACTTGTTCCCTACTCTCCCAAGTACCATGAACCGCTAAAACCTCAATGGTCTATAGTGTGATACCTCCCCCAGCTACTTGGATACCCCTGTGCAGGTAGCAGATGTCTCCACGTACTTCTGTGAAGCCTCTCCACATACAGCTTCTTCACAGGCAAGAGAGTCTTTTACCTTTTATCCTAATAGTCTGTTATTAAGATGCTTCATTTTTATCCTTCAGTGAGAACACACTAGTCACTGGGTGTCAATGTACAAATACAAAAAGGCAACTGGGAAAACACATGCTGGCCATTCAAGACGCCAGTTTAGACAATAAGTGATTTTCACCAGCTCTGTAGAACTTGGAACATGACTGTACTTTTTGATTATATGATTCTTATTTATGTAATAACATCTTGACGTGGACATGGCTCTATCAAATTGTAAGCTTCTTAGCAGTGGTGTAATTTCTTCACAAGTGTTTCTACAGTAGTTGATAAAATAAGGATACACAAACTCTGACTGGGGACTGTGAGCTTCAGGAATGCAAAAATATTTATCACTGAAATGTTAACATTCTTGTAAAGCTGAAAGAAATTAGACTTTTTGAAGTCATAAGAGTATGAAAAATAAAAGTACAGATGAAGTGTAAAACAGAGGTGTGCTATCCTTTATCATTACACTTTAGGGGAATCTATAAAATGACAGTAAAAAAGCAACTAGTGCTTCCCTCAGTCCCCCCCAAAATTCTAATGCAGCAGTAAAATGGCGTATGTCAGTAATAAAAATAAAATGTCTATGACATTTTAAATGTTATCGTACTGTCACAGCGGAATAAAATTAGCTTGAAGAATGATCTAAAGGGATATGATGCAGTTCATTATGTATAACAGCAACAGCAGCAGTTTCCCAGTGTTCATAAAGGTTTCTCCATTAAATTTACCTCCAGTCAATAATTAGGAGTCCACAAATAAACCTAGGCAATTAAATCAATACTGCTGGGCAATTATGTTCCAAAGTCCTGGCTCAATGGCACAAAAAGACACTATATCAAACTGCAATATTAAGTGATCTGATGCAATTTTCAACTGAACATTTTCTCAGAATAACAGAAAAGGGCAAGCCTGCATCTTTGTTCCAGACGCAAACGAGTACACAGTTTGCCAACCTGTATCATTAAATGAGCAGTCTGTTATGAGCAAAGCCCTGACAGAAAGCTTTCATTTCACCATGAGCTTTAGTTTTCTGAGGAGAAATATTACCAATGCCCATTATAGGAAACCACAACCAAAATCTCTACAAGATACGAGTTAAGCGTTTTAGAGGGCATAGAGCTCTTCCATGAGCTGCTCCCAAATAGAGACCAAGAAATCTTATTAATTTCCATCCATGTGACTCAGAATGGACAGAAATGAAAAGCAGAGCTGGCTGCTCCCAAAACCCACTAACCTCCTTGTCATTCTAAAGACGGCT
>NW_009259860.1:1409265-1444662 GCF_000687185.1 Egretta garzetta
ATTAACTCGTACACAAACTGATACGGCTAAGAGCAATGAGCTCCTCTATCCTTAGCCAACATTTGCAATCCTAATATAGCTGGTTACATAGTCAACAACCCCCTTGCTCTCCGTGGCCTGTTTTTTTGCTGTCTGTCTGTATCAGACGAAGAGAAGTGATTAAATTCTGCTTAGGGTTTTTAACAATCTGCCAAATAGAATAAGAATTCTCTGTCGTATTCCATTAGTCTGATTTCTGTTTTGGAGTCCATAATATGGACAGAATCTTGAAATTTATAGATTTAAAAAAAAAATCTTAAAGTAAAGGCCATTTAGTGAATAGAAATACTTGTGTTTTTACTGCTGAGTTCCATGTAACACTACAAGGTTAAATTAAAATGCCAGTATTTCTGACAAAGCCAAAAAAAGCAAATGCATATCTCCCATCTCCTCCACTGCAGCAATTAAACAGTTTTAATGGTAGTAAGTTTTGATAATGAAAGGGGGAAAAACTGTCATTTCTTAAAAATCTGGTCATAGGACACAATCTAGATGCAAAAGCTGTTAATGACAAAATACATAAATCTGAATGTGATTGTTCCCTTGAAATGGCTTTCAAAATATTTTCAGTCATTCACATTCTTAACAGAAATGAACTACATCGCTAATGGACCCATGCTAGTGAATATGCATTAGGAGCACTGGATTTATAAATCAAATTTTATTTCTTTTCAGACATCAGCTACCCATCATCTGAATAAAGGAGACAACTAAAATATAATGGAAAAGTTTCGAGAGTCAGTGCATGTTGTCAGTGATGTCCAAACAAAAGCTGACTATGGCTAAAAAAACAGGGCCCCCCCCTGCCAATAAACTGCCCTTGATCACTTACAAGAGGGGAGCATCCCAGCAGACTCTGTGTGTATTAAAAAAAAGACTTGAAAGAGAAGAAAAAGTATCACACAGGTCACAGCGGCAGTCTCAATGGACCCCTCAGGGATTTCTGCTAGTCTCAGCCTTGTCATCCTCTATGCAGCTTTCCTCTCTGCCCAGAAAATGTCGATAGGAAAATGTTTGAGGGGCCTCTGGTGGAAATTTTTTCATTCTTTCTGCATTGACAGGATGCCAAATCAATATTTACTTCCCACTAACAAGCTGCTCGAGGTCTCAGTAGAAAATATTGTAGAGAATGCGGGAAGACACGATAATAAACAGCTGTCTGGCTATGAGGAAAACATGAATTGACTGGAAACAGGTCCACAGTAAAAGGTCACTGAAACCCATGAACTCCTCAGGTGTCCATATCAACTACTAACTTTAAAGGCACATAATAAAAAATCCCTTTTTCCTAAGAGGTATGAGAGAATGGATCCCTTTCACTCTAGCAAGCATTACACACTGTCTCAATAATTCAATTAACACATTTGCCAAGATCTGTGCAGGTTTTCTCCAGCATTGTTTCACTGGTTTCAGCCGTTAAGTTAGCTATCATGAATCCTTGCTTTTTATCTCTTTAGTTTTATCCAGTAATTCTTATTTTAAGAGAAATAAAAAGGAAATGCTACAAACCAAGGATTTTACATTGCCTTATCACAGTATAGTTTGGGACCATCAATGGCAACGTAGTTACAAATGCAGATTACTTACAACCTAAAACCACTTAGCTACTCAGAATAGAAAGTTGCAATTCATTAAGGAAAGAGGTAAATTTAGCACCTGTGCTTCAAGAAGTTTCTGTATATACTGCAGCCACTCTTTATCTTTTTCAAATTCCATTTTTGTCTTTGCTGTTTCCTAAAAATAGAAAAATATAGAAAAATATAACAGACACAGTATTTTGACACCACCTGAGAAGAACATAATGAACAATAAAGGAAATGTGTAACTGGATATACATTAAATTAATTAAATACATTAAAGGGAACTATGCCTGCAAAACTAGTTATCTGAAGCATATTCACCAAGTATGAGGGCTCTGTTAAATTTATAAACCTATCCTTGTCCGTCATGGTCCCTAGAAACGTGCACGGCATGTTCTTTTCACATCAATATACAGGTGTACCTGTGATCGATGTGTAAATTTTACGACTTCATTGTAAAGGTCCCCGAGTCTACACACTGATAAATGAAATATGTATCTAAAATTTGTGTAGTGTAAATTCATCACCTGTATTTTAATTTTGTTTTCTATTTATATTTAAGCAAACCTATGTGTTTTACACACATACTCAGAACAGTGATTACAACAAAATGTATAGGATGCAGAAATTACTTTGAGAATGAGGTAACCATGGAACAATTCTGTCAAAGTGAATCACTTTACAGGGGTGTATAAATGTTAGTAAATGGGCCAGAAATGGGTCCATTT
Organism: Egretta garzetta; assembly: GCF_000687185.1. NCBI lineage: Eukaryota > Metazoa > Chordata > Aves > Pelecaniformes > Ardeidae > Egretta > Egretta garzetta. Next base: position 1,411,613 of record NW_009259860.1, read on the forward strand.
TATTTGTATTCATGAATGTAACACATATCAGTGCATACACACCCAATGCACCTTTACTTAACCAACATGAAAACTCTCTTTTGTGACTTCTGTAATATAAAGCTCCAGTAAGGCCAAACCTAACCAGAGCGCTGTTACAGCCCAATAATGGCCAGCTCCTAGACACTCTTATTAAAGTAAGTGTACAGGCATTTTCATGTCTTATTTGATCATGCCTAAATAAATCTGGATAAGAAATCCTATTACTGTATCTATTTAATAGTGGGTGGTTTGATGAAACACTATCAAGTATTTCATAGTAAAATGTATGAATAGTAAAATGATAGAATCAACAAAAGAAGGCAATGGATTCCCCCAGAAACCATCTGTCTACTAGAAATACCTTTAATAGGTATCACAATTCAAGAAAGGAAGCATCAACGGAATCAATCTAGCACAGCAAGACACATTCTAATTTTGTTTTCATTAATGCAGTAGTCTATTTAAAATGTATAACCCTGCCAAATAGTCTCATGAAAAAGGAAACTACTAAAGGTTTTCAAATAATGTCGCTACATCTACATGCTCAAACCAGTATATTTATATTTTATTTATGCATGCCCAAAGTCTTGTCACCTTATGAGTCTCTAACCCGACCTTTTTATTTAAATCCAACTTTTCTGTTCTTTTTGTGCTGGATGCTGCACAATGAAATTCCAGTCTTTACCTGGAAATCTTTTCCCTCAAGAACAGAAAAATACAGCATCTTCCAATCTAGGCCCTTTTAACTGAAGAGTCCTTTAAATAACTTACCTCATCATCTTCTACTTCTAATATCTCCTCAAGATCAGTTGTTGAAACATTAAGGATAGATGCTGCCAACTGAACAGACTCTTGGGAAAGACCCTTTTTGCATGCTCTCACTTCTCCCTTTTTTTTTGCCTGTTTGATTTTTGTTCTCAGCTCTTGTACGCTGTGCTGTAATTCTCTGGTTAGAGCCTGGAAGATGCAAGAAAAAATAACCCGTTGCAATTTTCTTAAAGTGCAATCACTGTGGAGAAACCAGAATCATTTAGACTAAGCTCCTTTAGAGGGGAATTACCTTCATTCTGTGTTATTGGTTCAATAGGATACATGCTGTAATATTAAATAACATGGTATTTAGAACACGAAATATGAATGAACACATTAAACCAGAAAATGTTCTTAAATATAGGCACATTTTTTTTAATATCTTTAGCAAAATAACTATATTCATAATGCCATCAGTAGTAAGACAAAGCAGCTTCCAAAGAATCAGTTAAAAATCCTTCCCTGACCCAGACGACCAGAAATGTTCTTGAAATAACAACAGAAGCATCAGGCTTTACTGTGGCCGGAGATCTTTTTAAAGCTCATTCATACCTCACTGCATGAAGAATCATAGAATCATAGAATTGTTTAGGTTGGAAAAGACCTTTAAGATCATCAAGTCCAACTGTTAACCTAACCCTGCCATCAACCACTAAACCATGTCCCTAAGCACTTTTTTTTGTTTGTTTTTAAAGAAACACCAGTATACCTCTCTTCAAAACCTGAAGTTTTAGTTCCCATTAAGACAGGGTAATTCAAAACTGTCCTGGCTACTGATTCATCCTGATATAATTTTTACACTCTAAATCATCACTGTGGTGATTATCCATTGCTGATAAGCAGCACACCCTTGGAGCACACAAGCCCACCGTGTTATTATTCAAGGCTTGCATAGGAAGGGTGGTATTCTCTAAGCAGTTGGCCCATACAGAAGGCCTAGCCAGGCCAGGCAGTCTCTTTGCAAGGGTGCTCTTAGCAGACAGTAGGTGTTTTAAACAGATACCCGTTCAGGCGGTGGGAGGAAGATCAAGTGCCAGACCAGAACCACTGCAATTGTTCTTTATATGTGGCTTTGCAAGGTCTTAAGCAAGGGTGCCAAGAGAAACCTCAATTTTAGATCCCATTTCAGCTGTTGAAGACTTTTAGTTTGTTTTAAGCAAGAACTAGAGCTTGATAGGATGTCTCATGCTGCTAATGCTGTATAATAAAACCGCCTTTATTGTCATTACTACTATTACTAGTGACTAATAAAGACAAAAATAATAAAGGACATTTTTTCTATGATAATTTTTGAAATGTGGTATACATCACTAAGCTGGAAAGATGCTCGCAGCTTAAAAAAAACCCAGAAAAACAGAAGGATACTATTAAGAGAAAACTGTTTGAAAGATTTAAATTATTGGAAAAGAGAACCATTATCTGGAGTGGAAAAAGGGGATTACCAGGATTTAGTAAAGCTGACATAAAAACCTAGGAAAAGTAAAAAATAGAGACATGACTAGGCAAAAAATTGTACTCATGGTTAACAGGAAAGAAGAAACCCAGCAAGGGTGAGACCATTCTCCTTTGTTTATTTAAAACTAGAATAAAAGAAACAGTATGAAACATTTTGCTGAAAAGACTTTGTTGACCTGAATGAAAGCTGAATGGAGTCCAAACCTGATTTTGGTTTTTGTTCCCTAACACCACACAAGTACTGAGCTTGAATAATACCTTCCGCGGCTGAGCATGAGCCAAACTGCACAACAAAGAATTGATGGTTCAAGTTCCTACCTCTCCTGCTCCTAAAGTGCTCCAGTTCAGTGAAATACCACTAAGCGTTAGTATAAATCATTGGCTGTATAACTGGTTATTTTGTTTCAATATTTATGCAAGTATGACAAAAGCATTTTGTCAAAAGCAGAGCAAGCCAATTTTATTTAAAAATTGTTGTCTGAGAGACAAGAGCATTAACTCATTGTCAGAAGATCCTCCTAGCGTATACAACTTCCATGACTCAAGCAGGACTGTGATTGTCAACACAGGCACCTTGGCTCAGTTTAAAATGAGAGAATAAGGTTTTCTTTCGATCGTCGTTATGTGGGGCTCATCTTATTAAACTATCTCTCACCAGTAGCGGATAAACTCCTGAAAATTCTTTTTCTGCAGAGTGCTTTCATCTCATAGAAACTGACTGCAGAATTATGAAGGCTGTTTATTGGCATTTGGGGTAAAGTACTCCACAGCCTTTTGTGTATTCAAAATACAGTCATTAGAGAGCATTTGCTGATATATTTCAAAGAAAGCACAACAGATTCATCCCATCCCAAGATTTGTTTATTTTTCTACTGCTTCCCAACCTAATATTTTTCTGTATTTAGATAAAATATAATTATTAAAACCAAAATTACCCTACTACAAATTTGGGGAGAGGGGGTACAATGAAATTTGTCCCATTTTCTGATTCAAGTGTGGGTCCCTCCATCCACAGTATTTCCAACACAATATCTTGCACATAAACAGTTGAGAGGAATGAAAAAATTTGAAATGTAATGGACAGGGAGCTAGGGCAACTTGGACCAAGGTCATGGAAGGAAACAGACTAACAGAGGAGAGAGTCCTAAGTAAAAAAACCCACACACTATGAAAGAAAAAATTACAGATAAATCACAACGTGGTTTTGTAGCATTTGAAATGGTCCAACAGGAAACTGGCTCCTGCAACATGTAGGAGATGTATTTGACAATGGACAAATAAGCTCAGCGTTACTCTTTCAATCATAATTGAACCAGCTTCCCGAATTTTAAAAGTAAGGAGATCTCTCATCAGGCTAGAAGATGCACAGCTGTATACTGGTGCAAAGAGGAAATGTAAATTAAAGGAGTAAAATATCAAGGAAATTAACTGCAAAGTCACATGGAAAGACTACAAATAATGATAAATAGCTGAGCACAGACAAGCAAAATGCATGATAATAAACAAAGTCAAACACTCAGTTGAACATCTCAGACAACATACAAGCATTGACAGGTGAAAGTCTTATTATTGGATAAATTTTATTGCTGTATCCAAACTCCAAAACAGGTTCATGATGAATGAACAATCTTATAGCAAGAGCAACACTGGATCCCAGAAACTACACCTCCACTGCACTTGTCTCTTATTTGGAGTTCCAGAAGGGAAGGTACCAGAAAGACCCTGGTATAGCAGCAATTTTTAAAAAAAAAAAAAAAACCAAACAAAAAAACAAAAAAAGAAAAAAAAAACAAAAAAGGAAGTTTAAACAAAAATCAAGGAAAGAGAAAATTACAACTAATAGGTTTTGATAGGCAAGAATACGTTATATATAATCACAGTAGATCATACATATAGAAGACCTGCACTTCAATTACTTTTTTCCCTGAGCTGTTCTAATACACTGAAGCATGGGCTTTCATCATATGTGAAAAACAAGGCTACTTTATGGAGTTTCAAATAGGACTCTCAGAGGCCAGCTATTTTTGAACCTGTCTTTTTCACATTATTAAGTTGTAATAATAATGTTTTTATACACATTTTTCACTGGATAAGTGCCTTAAAAAATGATAGCCTCCCTGTGAGTTCAAGTTGCTCTTTCTGTTGATATATCCTCATCTGTCATATAAGAATATATTCATGTGCTAAATTGTTTACTTATTAGTGATTTGATTTATACATCAGTTCACGCTTTACTACTGAAATGTTCAGGGACAAAGTGACACAGGTCTTTAACTGAGCTATGAAGAACCATTTCTAACTGAAAATGACAAAAACCTAAGAGTTAAGCAACACAGGTTTTGTTGGTGAGTGTACTGAAGCCAGTATAATATCGTTCTTTGATTAAGAAATTGATCTGACGCATTCTGGAGCAAAGTGTAGGACTTTAAGCTAAAACACTTCCCACTGTGTATTTCAGAATTGCTTGTTTTTAAAACATAGGTGATACAAACTGCCTGCAATGAAATCAATGCAGAATATGACTTCAGTACTGTATTGACGTATGATAACAATGCCTTTATTAGTACTAGTAATACTAGGATTTGATCTTTTCTCTTTGTTTCTCTTTGGTGTCAAATCTAGGGGATATTTTGTTAGTAAAGCCATTTTCCCAACTTAGATGTTACTGTCAGAGCTATTCCTGTGGGACACACTTAGCTTGCTACCAGCCAACTAGAAGAGGAATCCCTGATTAATTCCTGAAAACAAATCTAAACCACATCTTGTCGGACCAGTGCAATTGCTACTGGTCCAACTAGAAAAAAAAAGCTTAAAATTCTAACAACATGAGCTTGAAGTACCCAGCTCTTTTTAATCAGTAGCAATTGTTGCATTATCTACCAACTCCATATGATTATATAGTATATATTATGTCTACTGGGTTGCATACATTTCTAAAATATGTCCCTTATAAGGCTTTTGACTTTATTTTCATCACCCAAAATATTAATTCTTAACATAACAATTTAGCTTTGGTCTCAGCACACAAACACTTTTTAGCACTATATCTTTTCCCAGTTTTGAGATGTATAAAGACAAAGGTCTTTCTTCATCTAAAAGGTCATATTTAATTAAACACTCAAAGAAGCTGTGGTGATACACAGAACCTGACAACACACTGTTACTAAGGGTTTTACATCCCAAAAAGCTCTGAACCTGGAATTGATACAAATTGATCAATGGCCCCAAGTAATGCCATATGATGATGTCAATGCCTAAAATTATTCTCGTAATTACCATGTTAATTTACACAATCTATTGTTATTGTTTGTAGTATAATAAAACTTAATGGCCCCAAGACAGACCAAAGTCTGATACTAGCAATGTAGCTCTGTATAGCTAGATTTCAGTCTTGCACTGGTGCAGATCTCATGGCATAAGCCATGGCTCACATTAGTTATGGAAAATTTTAAGCTTTACTGTGCTTTGTACAATAGTAATAAAGTTGTGATGGGTCTGGCTGGGATGGAGATAATTGTCTTCTAGCAGCTCCTATAGTGCAGGGACATTTCATACCATATAAGATCTTGCTCAACAAGGAAAACTGAGTGGGATGGAGGATTGGTCTGGCAGGTAGACTTACCTCAGCGCAACAGTTTTCTTGCTTTTGCTCTTCCTATTCTCTTCTCAGTCTCACAGGGACAGAAACTACGTGGTGTTTAGCTGCTGTCAAACAACCACAAATGTATAGAACAGTGTAAGATACAGAAAAATTCTATACATATTTTGTGTGTAGTTCAATATGAAACTGTCATTAAGATACATGTAGTGTGTTCTTAGAAACTCACTTGTTTTGTACATTGGGATGGTGTAAGGATGTGACCCAGAGCATTACACTGAAAATTAAATGAAAAATCTTTTCTGCAACAAGGTTAGTTTCCTAAAGCAAAGTATTGTGAAGATGTTGCAGCTGCCTGTGGAAAACAAGATCTTAATTTCATAGAACATAGACCCTATTTTTGTGGCAGAACAATTATTGCTGGCCTAAAGTTAGGGCAGATCCTAGCCTGTAAAAGGTTGAGGGACCATTACCACTCCAAATAGCTCATGATCAACAAGACAAAACAGAATGAATGGACAAAGTGACACAAAGGGATGATGTCATGCACTGTTTCAGCAGCTGAAACAAGCATTCAAGTTTCTTTAATGAAAGTACAGTTATTTGGTCCTTGTTGCCTCTCTAAAAATGACTTTCAAAATACTTTTAGTAATAATGTTTAAGCTGATCTCACAGCACGATTGCTCTATGTCAGAGAAAAGAAAAACCCATCTATAGTCATTTAGTTTTTATATATATTATTTAAGTTACCTCAACTAGCTCCTTCACTTGAACAAATACACCTTCTAGGCATAACTTTTTTTTGATCAGAAAAGGGACAAGAGTGTAAACAAGAAATAAAGACAAGACAGACCACTGCAATAGATTTGTCTGGCCAAGGGCTCTAACATGTAGCATTCTGACCTATAGGAACGAGTCAGCCTCAGGAGGTTAACTTAATTCTTATGATCCCCAGAGATCACATGTGATTTCAGAGACTCCAGCAGATGCCTTGAAAGTAGAGTGTAAAGGTGTAGAGGAGATATAGTCCAGTCTTACCTTCTTCCACCAACTTCAGTATTCAGTACTGTCTGAGAATGCTATTGCCAAATATTAAAGGGGTAGTAACATTATTTTACCAATGTCACACAGGTCACATTTATAATGTGATATGTTGGGTTTATTTACCCATCTTTCATCACAGTTTCTGCTTTGGTTCTAAAATTTATCAACATATATGTTCAAGCTACGTGGCTCAGCTCTTGTATTTATTTGTACGTATTTGGAGGAATTAAGATAGGCTTTTACTGTCTTTTCCATTAAGAATAAAGTAAACAAACAAGCTGTAGAATGCACTAAAGCCCAAACAAAACAAAAAGATACACTCAAGGGAATATCAGAATGACAATATTATCTAAAAGCTAGCAGAGCTGCAAAGTTTCAAAGGCTAATTCAATAAAGAACTGAAAGGGAGAAATACATCCAGTAAAGCTAGGTATCAGGTTGATATATATGATTTACAATAAACAATCTTATGTTGATTGGCACTGAGAATAGTGCTCACAACGTCACAGAGATCAGTGGAAGATGAAAGCACACACTGCCTGGAAGAAATGCCTCACCTGATGACCTGTAAGAATTCCATTTTACAGAAAGATTGAGAAATTGCAGTATGGACACACAAAATAATGTGGTTCTGTGGTTGGATCTACAACCTGATTTTTCACATCCATTAATACAAGCAAATCTGAACAGACCCGAGCATAGCTAAAGATCTAACAGACAATATCTGAAAAATTAATTGAAGCAATTTAAAATACTACCAGTCTCCTCTACCCTTGTGGCAAAAGACACCTCCAGTTTGCAGTCCAACATCCTAGCCCAACCCTGTCTTCTTCATGCCTCTGAGCTATGGATGACACCGTGAAATAGAAAAGGTCAATTCAGTAATATCCCAAACACAATTCTAGTAAGGACATCTGCAAAAGTGTAGACAGATTTGCACAGTGTTGTTTTTCAACTACTAATGCTAAACCCACCATGGCTTTCCTGAAAAAGCCCTTGAATCACAGAGTATAAGAGGGGCCTCAGGATTTCGGTATTTGAATGCAAAATTTAGCTTCCTGGCATTTAGAACTGCAGATCAAAAAGCTGGTTAAAATGCAATAAGGAAGAAAAGTATTAAGGTACATTGATAGAAATGAGAAACTGTAGTTTATATTTCTGTAGAGAAGTACACAATATATACTTAAGAGTATATTTGTAAATTCCTTTTGTGATTCAAAATTAGAGGTTTTTTTATTACTGGTCAGCTTTTTCTCTTCTTGTTTTCTAATCCTCTTTTGATAACTCTTTAGTTGTCACAATTTCATTTAATGCCTGAAATCTTGTCATAAAAATCTGTTTCTTTTCACAGATTTCTTTATAACATGGCTTTAGGTAAAATGAAGCCACTCTTATCACATCAGCTGGGCACCACATGTATAGAACATATAGCAGGTACTTAACTGACATGAGGGACATTTAGTCATATATAATATTACAGCTTTACAGTCATCTAACCTCTCCTGTACATTAAGATTTAAGGCTGTTAGAAACTTAAGTTGTAGACCCAAACATTTTCAGACTGATGGTTTTTTTTTAAGTATCAGCGAACACTCCATAGTTTCATTGTACTGTTGCTAAATTTTCAACATAATTACCATGTTTTGTGACCTATAACAGGGAAAAAATAATAGTTTTCTTTATAGCAGAAAATGAGTTGAAATATGTATAATCAGCATGGGATGACAGGCAGAATATTTCTGTCAAAATATATTGGTTTCTAAAACTATATTTATGTGAAATGGGCAATAATAATAATTTAAAGTCCTATTTACTTCAGCATTTAAGTCCTACCTCATTTACATTAATTTTTTTCCCTGCTGTAAATTCTTTCGTTTCAACGGAATTACCTCTGATTTACACAGGTACTAGCAGAACTAGCATCATTCCTTTAAAACATCATATATTACAGTTATTTACACAGAGAAAAAAAAAAGGCACTGACGGAGATTAGAGCTTCACACACGTGTAGTAAGAGATGTCTGGGGTCTCAGAGAGTCTATTATCTGAACAGTTAGGGCAGACAAAGTCAGCACAGTTATACCGGACATGGCAAACAAAGAATATTCAGGGCAGACCAAGAAATACTGAGGTGAAGCAACACTCCAAAGGTCACATAGCAGGTCAGTGACCAAGATGTGAAGAGCACCAAGATTTCCTGATAGTTCAGTGTCTGAGCTTATGCTATCTTTCTGCAGAAACACACACAAAGCATAAAAACTATAAACCAGATGCCCTGTGTGAGACCACTGCACTGCTGAAACAAACGTGTTTGAAACCTAATTTAAGAGGTCAGCTCTGGCATTCCTTATAGTCTTAAAAAAATTCCATAAATCTTACCAACTGTCTTTTCTTAACATACTGTCACTTGTTTTTTTTACAATTCCACCCTCGTAGAGCAATTCCGACCTCTCCGTAGCTCTTTCAGTACGCCTGCTGGGGAATCCCCTTGACTCCCACCTTACTGTGGAGACTTCACAAGGCTCTGTATACGGGTGCTTTCTGTCCTCTCTGCTTCAGCTTGCTTTCTTACTAATCTGATTAACATACATTGAACAATTATTTCTACGTGAACTCTTAAATAAATCATTATGGAGAACTTTCTCCTCCTTTCCAAGTTTTGCTATTTTTCCTGTCGTTTGCCAAAAAGTGTTCCAATCACTTCAAGCCCAGAGCTTTTACTTTTTTTTACTTTTTACTTTGAGCACTTTGTACTCAATGTGTCCATCCCCCAAGTCTTCCAGTTAGCCCTTTTTCCAGTCAACATCATTTCTATCTTTTACACCCTGAACTGGCCATTATCTTTAAACTAGGTATCTTTTTATCTCCAGATTATGCACAGGGTTGAGTATTAGCTTTAAAAAAGCAGTGTCTCCAGGCCATTTAAAGGAATCACAGGTAGCTCCCAGCGGAGCCTGTTGCAGTCTCATCTGCTGAAAAACTTGGAAGACTTTTTTTTCTTGAGGAAGAAAAGGAAGTTATTTGCAAGTTGGTGTAAATAGTTTCCTGTTCGGCTCTAGTTTGTTGGATCTGTTTACACAGTATCTACTACTAGAGAGTCACAGACTATGAGAATGGTTCCCAGGCACTGCAAGAAAAATGAAAGTAGCACTAATATCAACAAAATCACCTGTGTGAGTCAGACATGCATCTAAACTTTGCATAAGCCATACACGTTCAGCTACCAAAACCTGACATACCTTGCAGTTTGGTTACATAGGTTAAATCATTTAAATAAATCCCTCTAAACTCTTAATACAAAGGAGGATATAAAAAAAAAATCCAATATATTTTAAGCTACATCTGTTATCATCTCTACCTATCATAGTCAAAAAACAAAGTGAAGTGCTATCATTCTAAGCCTAAAAAGCAAAGAAAAAGAAGAGTAAGGAAAAGCTTTTCAAAATCTTTCTATTTACTCTTCATTTTCAGTAATCAAGATTTTATCCATTAAGACATCTACATTATATGCTGTTCCTGGCATACTGTATGCATCACTAACCATATGCCTTCTGTAAACTATAAGAGTTCAGCCATTCACTTCATTCATTAAAATTCATAGGGCCTATTATTCTGTTTACAGTCTAATAGATATTCACTGTCACTATTCAGGCCTCTGATTCAATTTGCCTAAATCCCAGATGCAGAGTAATCCTGATGGAGATTAGCTTAATTTATCACCAATTTCTTCTCAGAACCAAGAAAGGTTGGTATTTCATAATAAAAGCTGTGTTTCTCCTTTTTTCCTAAAGCAGCATGTATAGTGAAAAAGAAGCAATAAATGACTGATTTTTTTTAATGGTGAGATTTTTTTTCAGTCACACAAATTTTGCTTTGCATATAGGACGTCTTCTCTTAAAGGTGTGTATTCTGCAGATAAGAATACTGATTCTCATCAGACTGGAACACATCCCTGGAAGGAAATATTATGCTGATTCTGTCTGAACACAGATTGGCAGACTCATCATCTACTCCATACAATACAAAATAATCACTTTGGGTATACTTTTCTAGGTAAAGTGTTGACAGTTTGGAGTGTAGTAAATGAAATATACTTATCTTTAGGCTTTTAAGTGTTCCCAGTGGGGAACATTTTCTAGCAACTTAAAGGTGTCCACTTTCAAATCAAAACTGACACTGCTGATTTATGTAAGTGATACTATCTGCTGTTCTTTGCAAAATGTCCCAGTGACCTGCTGAAGAAACCTTTGTTTGGTCAAACAACACTTCCAAATTGGCACGGTTCATATACAATGTGTAAACTTTTCAAAATAAATGAATTTTCATCTGCACAGCAAACTATAGTTCTATTTCAATAAAAAGTTAGGCCATTTTTACCAATAATAAAATTTAACAATTACCTATTGTGCTTAGCATTTTTAGATCATTCAAATGGCATCCCGCATCTAATCTGGCTACCCATATCAAAAGCATGTTCTACACACCTTGAGCCTGGGAGAAGTTGGAGCAGTAGTACTGCCAAGGAAACTGAATCCAGAGGTTTTGAGAATACATTCACCAATGGAAATGTCCTATGAAGAATATTTCTTACTGTCTCACGATAACTGGAGAATTCCGAGAGTCCCCTGCAAGGATTTACTTCTATCCAAAGAACTGACTTTGTAGCTGGAAGTACAGGCTGTAGCTGTTTACTTGTGCTGCTCTCTTGTTGGAAAGGAGATGATAAAAACAAACAATATTTCCCAAATATTTGAGCCTCCCAACACAAAATTATGTCTATTTTTTTTTTTTTTTTTGAGCTAAAGAGCAAACAGTACATTATCTGCATATGGCCATTCTCAGAAGAACATGTTTCCTGGCAATGCTCTATCTTCCCTGGCACAGATCAGTTCAAGAGAAAAAGACAATGATGGTAAATAACAGAAATTTGACAAATGACGGGAATTTTTAACATGGAAATGGTGAGTTGTTAATTAGACTTATTCTTAGTACGAGGAAGAAGTTTCATCTGACATTTTCAATTAGCATTGCCACTAAAGGGCAGACCCAGCACCTCTAGCCTTCAACCATGTAAACCTGTCCCTGCTCTGACCCCCTGTGGTACACAAAAGCTGGTGCTCTGGCTTTTAATAGGTTGACTGCATTTTCATGAGGTAGCTTACAATTGACCCATATAATGTTTATGATGACATTTCATAAATGGAGGAGGGAGGTAGTTTCACAGGGGCAGAAATGAGCAGTGAGGGTCACTAAGAGGTGGAACTTTTTATCAGAATTTACCTTAAACTGCGTATTAAACTACAGCCCAACATGGCAGTGAGAAAATAGGCCACGCCAAAATCGATGCCAGGATTCAAGGTAAACTGCAGAAAGGTAAGAGAGACTGACACTATAGCAGCCTTCCCATACCTGAAGGGAGCCTACAAGAAAGCTGGTGAGGGACTTTTTACAAGGGCACGTAGTGATAGGACAAGGGCTTTAAACTGAAAAAGGGTAGATTTAGATAAGACATAAGGCAGGAATTCTTTATGAGGGTGGTGAGGCACTGGAACAGGTTTTCCAGAGAAGTTGTGGGTGCCTCATCCCTGGAAGTATTCAAGGCCAGGCTGGATGGGGCTTTGAACAACCTGATCCAGTGGAAGTTGTCCCTGCCCATGGCAGGGGGGTTGGAGCTAGACGATCCTTAAGGTCCCTTCAACTCAAACTATTCTGTGATTCTGTGATACACAGGGAAATAAGGTAAGCTGACTGAATGGCAAATGACTGGCCCAGAACATCTCTCAGCGACGCAGAGGTGGAATAAGGCCTCTGACATGCGTGGCTGCATGTAGCTGTATGTTAAACAATACAGCAAGGGGGAAATGCACTTAGCTTAAGCCCTGCTCTGAGCAGCAGAAATGAGGGCAGACGTCTTAAGAGAGTGAGTGTTAGATCCCTGAGTAGATCTGCTAAGCTTGCCAAGTAAGCTGCCATGGGTCTTCATTTTGGCAGTCAATTCTATCAGATGGTTATACTGGAGACCTATCAAGAACAATGCCAGAACAGACCAGATGTGAACTGTGCTTCAGTGGGTATCCTCTGTGGAGGGCAGACAAGTCCCAAATCACAGAGGCATTATGGAAGTGAGAAATGCACTCAGCTGCCTTTGAAGCATTCAGCCGCCATCACCTATTTATTATAGTTGCTGCTGAATACATGTGCCTTATCAAAACTTCAAAACATCTTCCTCAAGGTCAGCAAAGTTCTGGTATTTTCATGCTCAAGCAGATGTCATCACCGCAGATCAACTTACAGAATTGAGTTTTGCTGAGGCACAAGTTGAATGGGACAGACAACACTACTGAGACTTGAGCTTACAAGGATCTCTAACAGCAATATATGGTCAAAGTCTAGGTGAGCCAAAAAAAAGAAAAAAAGGGTACAGTAATGCAGGAAAACAGAATTCCTCAAGAATTAGCCAGAATTTTGGACAGTTTCATAGCAAACTAGTATGCTGTACCCTATTTTTGATAGACATCCAGTCAAGTAGTCTAATAGTTTTTTAACTTTATCCAATGGCTGTTTTCTGCATGTGTTGTCACAGGCACTACAAACAAACCAGAACATTTTGCTCTGGTTGTGGTGCTGCACATAGCTGGCAAGATCCACCTGAGGATCTGATAGTGCAAAACATGTTACAGAAAACACTGAACAATGGTACACTACAGAAACTGAATGCATGGTTCAAAGAGAATTTATGGTGCTGGTGTGGAAGCTGGATGGGATGAAAACACGTAGTTTTATAAAAGGCATCTAAAATACTCTCAGAGCCACCTGGTTCTCCTTACAGGTAGTTTGTGTTCTTCTGTAATAAAAATGTTTCATTGGGCCTAGCTTACATTATACATACAGCCTTACTTTCATTACTATTTATCAATCTTCATAAATGCCATTGACAAATTTTATCAAGATTTGATCTCTATTCTATGAGAATGTTTAATAATCAAGTTTAGCTCTGATCTTTACAGAACTCTAGAAACACCTAAATTTCATGAATTACTTTTCAGATCACCCACACAGGCCATTTTTACTCCATTTAACATATTATTGATATTGCATAGCCTACATTTTTTATCTGAATATCTCAGTGTCAGATCAGACATCTTAAAAAGCAGTATATTAAAATGAATAGTAACCTTTATCAACTGACTTGTACTGCCTTCCAGAAAAAAGATTTATTCAATGCAACTTATTTTACATAAAGCCATTCTAAGAATTGTAACTATACTCCTATGCTCTAATACTTTAATAATTTAATCTCCTATCAGATTTTCACTATTTTAGCCAGAAATGAGGTCAGACTAAATGACCTAAAAATACCTATCCTGACTGCCTTTTCTGAATATTGATTCAATATTACCATTCTTTTAGACTACTCTAATACTTATGGCAGTGTTATAGTATATATGCACTTTGAATGCTTATCCAAAATGAGGATCAGCAACAATAAAATTCCTTAACCAGCCCTATAAAGTTGTAAGCTATAAAAGTTCTCAATTTAAAAATACTACTTCTTTCTAGAAATTGTTTAAAGTCCTCCCTTGGTTCCTAATATACTGGGGTGTTTCATCATCCTCATATAACATTAGCTTACTTCCTTCCAGATACAAACCAGAAATATTCATACAAGACTTCTATCTTTACACAGTTACAAAGCTGTTTTATCTATTTAATAATGGGTCTTATTCAGCCTCTAATAGCTATCTTATTACTAGTACATTTTTAAATCCTGCCCCTTTACTATTGTTCTTAGCCTTGCTACCCACAGATTCGATCTTGATATCTTTAGCCTCTTCTCCATGCTCCATACTCTATTGCTGCTCATATTTTCAGGTTATTATCTATAATGCATTTTCCAATTCCTTTGTATTGCCTTTTTATTTCTAAATATTGTGGTCTCTATCCTATCTAACTGAAATAGATATTTATAAGAAGCTACCCTCTAATTATGGAACTGTGGTTTTTGGTTACTTAATAAACTGATACAGTGCTCAATTTCTATTCATATTTTCTACTAGCCTGTATCTTGCTCGTAACAGCTCTGGAGAAAGGGGCTGCTCTGAATCAACCTATTTTAGGTTCCCTGTTGATTCCCACTGAACGTAATTTAGGACATAACACCTGATCCCTATACCACACTCCAAAAAAATATGTCCAATAATGACTTACAGCACACTGGATGCAGCAACTTTTGATTGCAATTATTTCTTCCTCAATTTTTAGGAACTATTACTAGATCTTACAATCTAGCAATTTTAGTTAGTTGCATAAGTGTTCGAAACTTGGCTCCCCATAGCAATGCAATGCTTTATTTGAGCAACACTTTATTGTACATTACAAATACGTGCTCATCAAGTAACTCATCATATCCTCTAATTTGATCCAGTGGTGTATATCGGATTCCTACCAGAAACCTCTCCCCCAGGTTTTGTAACTTAGTACTTGAGCCAAATGGATTCAGGATCCTGTGGTTCTGAGTTATCAATAACTCTGAAGGCAAGTAGCAGTGTCTGCTATAAACAGAATGAGACACACATCTTCTCTGAAGTTCCTCTGTTGTCCTATTATTAGCTCTAGCTATTAATTAGCAATGCTGAAATTTAATTGTTGTATGTTAAAAAAAGAAATATATAATGTCAAGAGAGACATGGAACAGCTAGAAAAAGTAACTGCATTCAGTGGATTAATGGGAATTGCACTCAAGAAAGAAGTAAGGCTTGTGATCAGAATAGCAGGCAAAGAGAAGAGGGTCATACAAGTATGTTAAACAGGTTAAGCAAGAGACTGTTTAAACTTGATTAAACTTGATCTCTGTACAGAAAAACTTATTTGAGTTACTGAAACTTGAGTGAGAACTGAGGTCACGGGAAAACTGACAGCCACCTGGAAGGAAAGAGTAGAAATGAGACAGACCAGACTTCAAATGAAGAGCTGATACAGGAAGGAGTACTGCTACATCTTATTGTGCCACCTCAATCCTCCTATGCAGGTTATAGCATCAGATATCTAAGAGGTATTTTAACACGGTTTACTTGATATGCTACAGAATTCCAATGAAATGCTGAGGATTTTCAACTATATTTTTTACAGTGGTATACTGTGAATCTGATTTCAGACAACTTTTTGTCCATAAATATTTAGTACCTAACTAACAAAGCAGTCTACTGAGGAACTCCCTGTTCATCAATATTTGACTTATAGACAGCATCTTTATTTTCAAGAAATCTTTCTGCAGAGCAACAGTAGTCAGCAAAAATGTTATTTTAAATGTGCATGCATATTCTTTTATCCAGGGGAGAAACTACATATTTAACTTTATTAGCCTATTATATTATTATTATTATTGAAACTATATATTAACATTCTTTTCACATTCAGTACAACCCTGTAAATGCTTATGAATATTCATGGTAACTGACAGAGAATCAGTCATCTTATTCAACAATGAAGTATCATAGTAGTTGCTTATAGGTGATTTTCCACATTACAGCTACTTTTGAGACCAGAAGATCTTTTACTTTTTTATTTTCTAATTTTTGACAAACTTTTCAGTATGGAAGTATGTAAAGTATTGATAGTAAGAACAATTGTTTATCTCCTTTGTCTATAATTGCTACTGCAGTTTATTCAGTTAAGTAATTCCAAAATTTATAGCAGCCTGAATGGAGACTGAATTGCATATCTCTGTCATCAATGACATAGGAGTATTTAATTAAAGAAACTGGAGAATACATTAGATTAATTCAGACTTTCCCATACTTAGCCAAAAATAAGCATGTAGCTGTGAAAAGAACCTTCATTTCTTGCTCTTACAGGAAACACCCCATATTGGAAGAAAGTACATTTTCCCAGTAACAGTTTGCTCATGAATAGGCAAGATACTTCTGAATCACGGGGCACAGTGATCAGTTTTGTACCACTTTCCCAAGGATTATGACACAAGGCAAACAGAAGATAGCCTTTCTTTTAATCACAAACTTAAAAATTAAAATAACTCATTTTTTTATGGCACAGGTACATTTTTTTTCATGAAAGTCAATACTCATTTCCACCTTGGGTATTTTAGCTTACCAATTCTTTGAATTTAGTATTTTAAAGTGTATTCAACATTGTTCAGTCTTTTTTCATAATGAAGTTCATGTGAATTTTGCAACTGAACTGAACATGGATGGTTGTAGAGTGACTTGTTATCTGATGATGACAGAAAGAAGCTAAAATGCACAAGTACTTAAATTACTAATTATCAATCCACAGTGGAAAGTTATTAATGAAGAGAGAACTATATATGCCTTCTTTTTACAGTGCATCAAAATACCACTGGTCTTTACTTGAGATGCTATCAGACTTGCTCAAACATATCTGAAAGGAGCTCACCTCTACAGAAATCCAAGAACAGTGGAGAAGTGGATCTTTTTCATGGGCTAGTAAGATATAACCTTGTCTGAAAGTGGGTATATAGTTGATAAATGCTAAATTCAATATAGATATATACTGAATAGGCATTATAATTCTTAGTTTTGTAGTAGATATATATAATAATATTTATATATCAAATGTTAAGTTACAAAACACAGATCAGTCCTTTCTGCAGAACTTCACACTGAAGTAGTATTATGAAGTGATCTCTGTAACACTAGAGACACAGTATCATTGCATGATGTGCTGTAGCAGATTTTGAAGTATTTAACCAAAAGAAGAAAAGAATATTCCACATACTGCTTTTATACTGTTTTCAATTTTGCAATATAGAGGCTTTCTTATTTAATATTTCTGCAATAAAAGTAATGCATGTGGAAAATGAGGTAATTCACAATAATCAACAGATACGAATTATTTTCTTAAATATGTGTTGAGAAATTTTTTTTTTGCAGAGTAATTTGCTACACGACTAAGCACTTTTTCTTGGGAACAAGTATGCTGGCAGCCATATGCAAAAATATGACCAATAGAAATTATGGAAGTCTATGGAGGTCTAGGAGAGAGAACTAGAGCCATTTACTCTTTCTCCCTGTGTAGACCAGTTTAGAGCTGACACCAGGCCAGTGAAGATTGTTCCACAACAGGGAATGCACCAAATATTAGCCTTCTTTGATCTTTTACGTTTTGCTTTCACTCAAGAATACCTTTATTTAGGTGAACACTCAAAAGAAAATCAAAACTCAAACCTTCACAAATGTCATGAACTCTTCTACTTTGTCATTGGTGAGCAACAGCTTCTTCTGTACAGTTTCCAAAGCCTGCCCACTCTGTTTAGCCAAGCCATGTAGTTGTTGAGATGCAGTGGTCTCAAGTTCAGTCATGGCACATTCAGTCTCAATCATTTTGCTTTCCAGATTGGTAAGCTTGAAGTCCTGGAATACATCCGCAGAGAAACAGCAGTGATACAATAAGAGCTGATAGGCAGGTATGGTAGACCACAAACAAAGGAACAAACAAACCAATCTCCCACGCAATGGTTAACATCACAGAACATTCTACTTGCAACACATACAATATACTTTCATGGTGAAAAAGTAATTTCATTTTCAGTCATTACATCCATGTTTCAGCATCTAAATTTCAGTGATGTGACTGACTTAAATCAGAGAAACACATTACTATCACTCTGCTCTTTTTTCCCTTTCTGTATTTAAAAAGTCTAAGCTGATGACCTCACAACTTTTCATTTGAAAGTGAGGTATGAAAAGGTTCCACAGTGGGAACCATCACAACTCGAATATACCTTTTTCTCCAACTCATCTTTAGCCTTGTGATACATCTGCTCATACTGAGACTTCTCTTTTGCAGCTACATTAAGTCTTTGTTTAAGTGAGTCAATGGAAGTTTTTTTCTTCGAACAGTCTTCAGCCAGTGCCTTTACCTGAAATAATGAAAGGCCAAAAGCAATTGACTATTTAGATACAAAACTTAAAAATGAAAATCAAATCAAAACTTATCTTACCTATATTGCATAAATAAACCTATTATATAAATAATTTAATTGAAGTACCTTTTTCTGAAATTACAGTCTTTAATAAATCTCTACTGCTGATGCAGTAGATCAGTTTGCACACAATCTTGTTACATAAAGTCTTGACATATTAAGTGTAAAGAAAACCTCTTCATTTGCAGAGCTGTTTGTTTATATATATTTTACTGTTACAGTGCATACATAAGGGAGAAAAGCACAACTTCCACTCATTTCTTCTATCAGAGGTAAAAATATTAACTAAGACTCGACTGAGAAAATGGTAACTGTCTCCAAGTTAATAGTCTGTAAAGACTCTTAGATAAATATCATCATTTTGCCGTACAATGCAAACACTGATTTTGGGTAAAATGAAATAGACCAATGTTCCTAGAAAATCATTCAGCTCTCTTGACAGTATTAATCACAAAGTTTTCCTGACAATGTCGAGTAACAGGGAATTTCTTTGATCTTCTGCTGAAGATAATGTAAAATTTATCAAGTTCATTTTCCACGTGGAATAAACAAATTAATGTATGGAATTAAATTCTTTGGAATCTGAGAAATGCAGCACTTAAAATACTCAAAGAACAGCATTGAAGTACATTGTTCCATTCTAAATCTTTTGTCTAAAACCAAAACCAAGTATTGGTCTCATTTCACACTTTAACTCCCTTGTTTACTTATGCTCTCACTCTCTGGCTGCGGATTTCTTAATAACATCTTATCTTTGGCATGGAGGGTAAGAGAGTAGCTCTCTCTAGAGCTGAAAGTGCTATATGACCGCAAGCAGAGATAGTGCCTGTAGTATTCTGCAAACACACGTGTTCTAGGAAAACAAAAGCAAATTGGTAAATTGTTTTTTTTTTTTTATTTTTGGATCATACACTTCATAACCTCACAGACAACCAAATATCATAATCTTTTGCTGGAATGGAAGGTCAAAGGCCACACTGGTTGGATAATATAGAAAGATGCCAAAGCATGTACAAGTTCTCCCAGTTTCAGTGAAACCGTCCTAGAATTTTGCAGGAGAAAATAATTTGCTATAAAAATTAAGCTCTACCTACACAGGCAGAATTACATTAAGCAAAGAACTGTGAATCATTCATAACATTGCATTAAGACAACAGATTAACATATTAAAGCATTTAACTACTATAGCCAGGAGAGGTGCGTGGACTTCATTAGCATATGTCATGTAAAATCACCCTTGTTTCAGGTCTACTGTATTTTCTGAACTTACAGTGCATAAAACTAAATCTCACTACTTGCAGCATATCCTTGCAACTCAGTGTTCTGAATACTTTAATATTTAATTACCCCTCTTATGAACATACATTAAATTATGCTGAATCCATCTGAGCTATCACCATATACTGATTTCATACAAATTATAGTGGAGGGAATTACACCCTGAAATTAACTGTATGTTTGCTTAAAGCAATATATTGATTTAGTATGTATAGCGTGTTGAAATAACATCTGTAAATCCACCAGCTTTTGCTTTTCCTAAAACTATCAACAGCAAGAAAGAACTACCTTCCTCTCAAGACTTTCTAATGTTTCATTAGAGGTTTTCTCATTTTCTTGATTTGCTTTTAGATGAGACCTTAAGTCTTCTATCAAATGTCTTTTCATATTAAGGTCCCTCTCCAATCGAGAAATCCTAGAAGGGAAGAAATCATGTTGCATGTCACCATTAGAAAAATATTGTTAATAAGCAACTATTTTATACAACTAAAAAGTATAAATGCAGCAGACAAACTATCATTCCTGTAGCTTTAGAATATTTTTTAAAACAAAAGCTGATGCAATTCTTGCAATTTACCCTATTATCAACCACTAAAACCAGTTTCAAGTCTCTGATTAAACAGACCTATTTCTAAATAGGCAATTTATTTGTGATCTGCTTTTTGCTGTGGTTTATATTCTAACATGTCTGATCTGAAATCATAATAATTCTTCTTAAGTTATTATCAAAAAAGGCAAAACCTGTTGAAAACAAAATTTAATTATGTTCCTTTGATGTCTGAAGCAGGTATCACTCAAACACTATTTTGTACAAATTTATTTTTAAAGCAAAGTGAAAGGGTGAAGTCTCCTTTCATCCAACTGAATAATACACAGAAATACATGAAAAATCACTACCCCAATAATATTTCAGATAAGATACTTATTCTTAAAAACTGCAAAACCTGGAAATAACATCAGCATTTTTCAGAAGCTTCTCAAAAAAAGAAACTCTCATGTACTACAATGTAATCTGTTCAATGAGAAAATTATGCTTTATACAATGTCCCCATCCTTATGAAACAAATTAGTATTTTAAAGATAAACATAAACAGTACCTGAATATGTTCAGATGTCTGGATTTTTTTTTTTAATGAGAGCAAAATGAATAATGGCAATATGTTCAGGAATAAAACATTGCTGATACCATGTCAATACCGTATTTAAGGATCAGGACAATAGTGCACCTTAAAATTTCTTGCATCTATTTCACATTTATATTCTTAATGCTATTTTGGTGATTATATCTTACAGTTTATGAAAAAACAGTATCTATTTTATAAAGAAAGCATGATAACCAGTAACTCTATTTTAAATTTAAGTCTTACAGTGGAAAAATTCAGTTTAATTTTGAAACAGAAAATACACAGTGTACACAATTTAACTGTTTTAAGAGTTCTCTATTTTTGAAATGAACTAATTTCAGATATGTAAATTGCATTCTTTCTACAAATAAAAAAAATAGAATGGTTAGAGGAGTTAAACTGTGGGACAGGCAGGAAATTCATAGATATACTAATAGGTTATGTTTTTATAGTAATATAATTGAAGAGCAGTATTATATCTGTTAAAGTCGGTAGAATAAAAATCTCAGTTGCATACTTCACAACAATACATGCGAATTTCAAAATGAGTAGTAAACCTTGATCAATTCACATAGAAACAAATACAACTGTCCTTTTGAACTTTATATGAATAGAAGATGGGATATTTAATCTTGTTTAAGCATCTGAACCTTGACATATCTCTTAGCCCCTAGGCAAAGAATTACTGTATTTGAAAGACTGTATTTAACAGTGCTGAGGAATTCATTTAGATTTACATCAAGGATAAAATAGTCTACTCTAGGGTCTAGGTATTCTTACTGCAGTTCAGATACTGTACCTAGCTAGAAACTCATCCATTTAAACAAAACGAAATTTTAGCATGTACTGCTCTAGTTTCTAAAAAAAGCCCTGTAACAGTCTGCAAGAAGAATAATAAAACATTCTCTTCAAAATCTATTTAAGAATGGTTAATGTTGTAACAATTATACAGCTGCCACTGGGTGGCACCAAACACAATGGATAGAAGAGTGAACATACCTCGCCTGTAGTTCCCGAATCCGTTCTTCTTTTACCTGGACTTCGTTTTTTAGTGACTTAATGGTGGTTGACTGCTTAGTGATTTCATTATTCGAATTCTATAGTGAAAAATATTAAAATATAAATAAAGAAGAATGAATATCATCACAGTCAACAGTAAATTTGTTTGAAATAATGGGCTGTGTAAATTTCCACATATTTTGTGAGTGTTCTTAAACATTAATTGATACAAAAGCAGCACACTTACTTTCTAGCTGCACTTAAGCAAAAGTACATTCCTTAGAAAATACGATCAAAATCAGTACTTTTCCATTACTCTAATAATGTATGATTAATAGATGTTCCCCAGGACACCTGCAAGCCCAGTGCACCTATCAGGACCACATTTTCTCTTGCATAGCATGGTCAGTTGAAAAGGTAACAGAAAAGAGGAGAAATAAAATCGGATCTTCATTTGAACTACATCCTTGAATGGTATAGTTCTACAGCACAAGGGGCCTACATCTATAGAGCAACAATTTCCAATAATTGCTTTCATTTTGTGCATTTGGAAATACAAGACATTCTACAAGAGCAGGGTTTTTTTGTGTCCCTTGAAACTCAAAGCACAAGACAAAGAAATTTCCATTTGGCCATACTAACACAATTCCTATATTTCAGTACAAAAAGGTACGAACCTAAGTTTCAGGCATGTGTAATTCCAATGAAGGAGAATTACACAGTTGTTGGCCTTTCCTCGCTGCATATAGTAGGAAGAAAAAAACAAAGCCTCAATTTGTCCATCCAAACACACAGATAATCTACCCAAGATTTAGCTGTAGAACAACTGAATCACTCTACAGAAATAAAAATATAAAATTTAACTAAGTAGCCATTTTAGCAATCTGAGCATATGCACTGAATGCCATTGCTGAAAAGGGCAGCTCAAACATACCGCTTATAGAGATTTCAGAAGTCCAGAAGGTGTTGCCAAAAGATTTATATATATGCATTAAGTCTACACACAACATATATGTGTGCATATATCCATTCAGGTTCAGCCACTGTACTAAAGCTTTTTATTCATTACGTATAAACAATAAGTGAACAGATCAGACGTGCTGTAAACAAAGATACTTCAGGAGAATTTTTCTGCTCAGTGCAGACCTGTAACGCCTATTAACATTAATAGGAGTATTGTACATAACTCTGTCTACCTCAAGGGGAGTATATATTCTTGTGTGCATAGTTAGATGTAAAATATTGTTCTTAATAACTTGTCTAGTCTATTTACTATTATTATAATGTGAGGTATAACCAGAAAAATGTTAAAATGATGTATGCTAGCAGAATATTCCTGAGTTTCCTGAGACCCATTTGTTGAGCTTGAGCTTCATTAGCGTGAAGCACAGCACCCAGTTACATGGTTTACACACCAGAAACAAACTTGAATACTTAGGTGGGCCTCTGCACATGCTCACAGGCAAAGACATATGCTTATGGCATTTTGCTTCCAAACTCACTATCCACACCTAACACATTTTTTCCTATTGGCAAAGATACAAGGAGTCATCATCTACAACATAAACAAACACCGCAAACATAGCTCTGAGAAAAAAAAAAGAACCAACAAAACCACGTACTTTGAGATTTTGAGCTATATGGAAAGCTTTTGCAGCTTCCATTTCAGACATTTAGGAGAATGACTTTGTATCTCCTTTTCAAGTATGCTAGATAGCCTGGAACAACAGTTGACAACTTTTGCCAATTTCTTCTGTTAAAAATGATTTGCAGGACTTAAGTTTTGAAAAATTTTTAGGTCAAAATAAGGCTAAGAATTTCAGTAACTTGATTTAAGTAGCTTTTGAGGCCCTTACATCTCATCCAATTCAGCAACCAGTGAATTTACTCTACTAATCTGGATTTGGGGTCACAGAATATGTTTACTCTAAATGTAGTTTTGCATACATGGTTTATTTTTTCCATTAAAAATGTAATTTGTTCCATTAAGAAGGAATTAAAAGTCATGTTAGTATTTTTGACAATAGATTTATATACGTTTGCTAGATGTTTCCTCTGCTTCAGAAACAAAAATACTTTGATTTTTTCAGTAACATATTTTGCAATTCACATCTGGCAAACAAATAAAGGAGGCTTCTAGTGTGAGTGTTACTCTTAGAGTATTTTACAAAAAGAAAAAAATCATTTATTTTTCTTACTTTCATAGAGCAAACAACTATTAGGTTTCTGGATAATGAGGACACTCATCTAAAAGGAACAACCCTAATTAACAGAAATTACCACTCACTAGCAACAGAAGCAGATTAGTCAAACCCAAATCTAAAATCAACACTAAAGAAGTCAGCGTGTACGGTTTCAAGATCTCTTTCTCATAATTAAAGTAGATCAAATTATGTGCCTTTTCATGGCTACTCCCTGCTGCCCTCATCTCTTTATCAATGTGACCTACCTTTACTAATCCCCGAATTTAGATGTTACGCATCCAGTGTGCTATAGCCAAGATCTGTAATACCATGATTACCATCAACAGCTAAGAGGTCTAAGCACTACCCACATCTCGTGTGCTAGCAGAGCTAATCCAGTACTCAGAGCCAGAGTCAGCTATATTGCTTATGTAATATGGCCTTTTCTTCCAGTTGATCCTTTGGCAGCTGGCTTGCTAGTGTGCCATTTCTTCCAGCAGCAAGAAGCTGTACCAATTTGACCTTTTCTCTTTCCTCAAATATTAAACATAGAATGATGGAAAAAAACAACTTTAAGACATTCTGTTGCACATATATTTCCTCCAGTAAGAAGAGAGGAAGAATTAATATGTCTGAGTCAGGCCACCTGCCAAGAAAGCTCTCAGATCAACACAGTCCAGCATCTACATCATCCACATATAACAGAATCAATGGACACTGGAAAATGAAATCATCAACAAGTTAGTATCTTCCTACAGGTAATCTACATAAATACAAATACGAAAAGAATGATGTCTCTTTGAAGACAAGAACAGGAGTGACATATAGGTAAGCATAACACTGTCACATTACATGAGCTGCCCCATCAGCCCAAATTCTATGCTATTACTTAGCTCCTTCTTAAAGGAAGCAAGGAATCAACACAATTCTCATTGAAGTAATTCCACAGCACGTTCCAACAAGATGCATTTAATCATTGTGTGAAAACCCAGCAAGCCTCCCTGTCTGGCCTATTTGATCTGCAAAAATAGTTTTAATTGTAACTTTTAATTCTCCTGCTTATGGCTACATTTCTACTTAATATCAAAGGTTATCTAACATCTAGGTTGCTAATCATTGGCTAAGATATATAAATGATATACATATGTGAGTATATGTATATCTGCTTGACCCAGTTATGAAATACTGTTCACATTAATTATCCTCAGCACTAGATAATCTGTTCTGTCACCTTTAGTTTGCACTGCAGCTGTTTCATCTCTAAATCAATGTTCTTTGAAGGAGCTGGTATGACTTCACTCTTGCCAGCAGTTTGAGACAGATGTTCTCTCAACTTCAATTTTCCTTGTAAATCTTCCTTCTCCTGTTGCCACTTGGCCAGGTTGGAGGTCAACACCTGTTTTACAAACAGAAGAAACAATCAAAATTGTGTCCTAAAATATTTCTGTTTGATCATGTAAGATGCTTCTCTGGTTCAGAGTTCAAGATGAATGAAACAGTATATATTATCTGTAATTATATTGCATAGTGGTTGGTTGAATTCTCTAGTCCAAGCAAAGATCAAATCTGGCAGGAAAGAGAAGTCAACTAACATTAAAAACAAGCAATTTTTTTAAAAAGGCAAGCTAATCCGATTTTGACTGTACACATTGTTATTTTTACCACGACAGGCAAAAATTATCACACAGAACTGTAACAGTATTTACTATTGAAACCTGTTTACCTAGGGCCTCTCTGGGATTCTCCAATTATTTCTACACAAAGCATGAAGAAATACCAAGGTGTCTCAGACACCAATACGTATTAAAGGTGGTTAAATGTCAAATCTGTTTTAATGGTGACCACTGTAAGCTGACTTGAATTTCTGTGTTGACAGCTGCTATAAAACATACACCCTTCTCTTGGCTTTTGTTTTGATATTTGTAGGGCTTGTAGAGGTTAAAGCAAAGTGGACCAGCTGCACTAAATATCTTCTGGTTGGCTAGTCTTTACTCATGTTGTGTTATTTCTTCCCTTTCACATATAGGCACCATAGCCAGAGAACCACATATTCCATAACCTTGACTCTAGGGCTGAGGTACTTAAGTGGTAAAAGCCAAGCTGGAGCAGGACAGGATAACAGATGTTAGTTGTTTATTCCACTGGGTAGGTCTTACCACCCTATACTGCAGCCAAAACGCTTCTCATTTAGCAACATAAATGCTAAGTCCAATTAGCAGACAAGGCCTGTTAGGGATTTAGTTCAAATAAATAACATGCAAACAAACTCTCAGTCTTGTTGCAATTGATTGACATCTGACAAGACTTATTCAATCTTTGTAACAATATATTTCACATTACTCCTTATAAAGGCAATCTTTTAATAAAATATTTGTTTTAATTTAAATAATATTGAAAGTTGTTCTGTGACAAGGGGAATTGAAATAATCTTCATGTTGGTGGTTACCTTTCATAATCTGTAGTCAGCCGAAAGCCACCAACGGTCTAACAATTCTCCGCTCCTTAAGAAGGTAACTACAGTACTATCTTATTATTCCAAAGAAGACTGTAATATGGTAGTTTAACATAAGGAACAGTTACACAAAATGGTATTGAAATCTCTCAAAGGGCAAAAAACCTTTCTCTTGTGAAAAATCCCTAAGAAACTGGAGAAGATGTTACAGTTTGAAATGACTAAATGTGTGCCCAATTATACGCTGGTATACAAAAAAACACGGCTGAGAAGGTTAAAGATAGTGTTCTATATCCAAGCATTTTATTATTTAACTCAAAAATAGATTTTATGCTGTTTGATGTTACTAGAAAAAACTTTTAATAGACATGCATTTATATACACAGACGCTTCCATACTGATTGTCTGAAGATCATATATACATATATAAATAAAAGAAAAACTACTTATGGTCATGTTTATTCACATTATGAATGACATAAGAGTTCTTGTATTTTGCATTAGCTTAAAAAAAATATCATGGCTACAAGAAAACATGTCCTGTATTTAAAGTTAAAACTCTTAAGAGTATTTTACACTTAAGTGCATTTATTAAAGCCAATGGGCAGTTTACGTATTTATCTGAGATAAGTACTGTTCTTAGTAAAGGGGTTAATCTTTCCATTCTCTTCTGCATCTGCTGTCATTATTAAACAAGAGCTAAATAGTGTTAATGTATTTTCTAACTGGCTATTTCTTAATCTGATATATTATTCTCACAATTAATACAGTCTGAGTAAAAGACAAAATGAAGGATACTTTAGTAAGCAAAACCAGTAGTTGTACAGAAAGACACATAGAAAAAGATACAAGAATTAGGTTAATTTGTCCAGTATAGCCAATATTTCTACATGCAGAATTTCATGATTCAGTGTCTCTATAATAAATTATTCATAAAAAGAAAAGCAAAAAAAAATCATAGCTAGATCAATATCTCTGATTAAAATTAGAAATGCACCCATATCTGCTCAAGATAGCTCGTGACTCTCAGAAGTTACTCAGGCTACTGCTGCCGCCAAATGTATCTGGTCTAAAATGCCATGTTTGCCGTGGCCACATTCCCCAAAATTACAGCAAATATACTGAAAAAGAAAGAGCTTTCATGGAACAGATGCCAATGAGGACAGTGCTATGTTGGTTATAGACTTTACTTAAGTGAGGAGGTAGAAAAAAATATTTAAAATATGAATGTACATAAATTCAGAAACAGCATCAGAAATACTTGTATATGATGTAAAAGGCAAACACCCCCAACTTGCAAAAGCAGATGAAGACAGGCAGGCAATTGCAACCAGAGATAGCAAGAAAGTTGTAAGTTCTGGTGACAATGTAAATGGTGTTACTGGGCTGATAATTCTATTGCATTATTCTTCTATTTGCAATATATTGAGAAGGTATGTGAAAATTCTATGTGAACCTGTGTAGGATGTGAAAAACAGCCCCCCTGCCCTGGCAAGATATTTATGCCTAAAAGATACTCCTTGCACCTACTTACTTAAGAAGCAAGTTCATTGCCCTGCTGTCCCTCACCACTGGCTAAGTTTTAGGTCAAGTCTTTTGTTCTTTTTTCTTTTATTGACACAGGAGGGGTTTTTTTGTGTCTGTGCTACCATGCACGCAAATCCTGAGTGACAGAGTAAAAAGGATTTACTCCAGGGGAAGAGGTCACCAGGATGAAAGGTAGAATCTTAAACACCAGCTAGAACAGATGTTGGTAAAGGCAGGCTACCGCTGTTGCTCCACAATGTAGCGGCCTTTGTCTGCTGCACCTCCTCCAGAGTGTTTTGCCTTAACAGATGTTTATAGATTCAATATTTTAACATCCATCTATCTTAATCCTTGCTCCTGGTTTACCCATGACACTCTGTTCTGCTGTACACAAAGGGATAAGTGATGAAATCACCATTCCTATGTAGTCAATGTAAAACTTCCAGTGACTCAGCAAGTCTTTTTACCATAAGCCCTCTGTTCAGCAAGAAAGCTATGTGGAAGGCCCAGTGGATTAACGTAGGCAGCTCCTGGAACGGCCTACTGCTCCTCAGCATTACAACAACCCTGTGAGGAACTTCTAGCTCACCTTACAGCAGAGTTGCCCTCCTACTGCAACTGGCATGTATGAAAATTTCACTTCTGTTGGTGGTGGCTGCTATTGCACTGCCACTGTTGTATGTGTTCCCACACATTTATATTTGCAGCATATATTATACAGAATGTATTTCTAGGCAAAATTATAAAATAGGATGCAAATCAGGTATTCTTGAAACCCTTTTTAAGCAATGACATAAACTTATTTTATTAATAATTTTGTAATCCAACTATAACTAATCTAAATATCCTCAGATATGTAAAAGTCATATTTGCTATGAAGCTTCCCATCCTAAAATCCTGGCAGACAAAAACATTACAGTGTGCATAGAGATGTCTGTAAGGAACATGAAGTCAACATAATCCTTTTTCTTTTCACTGAGAAACCTTGCTACAGTAGGTAATAAAATATATTTGCTATATGCATAGCTCGTGTACCACGTTTTATTTCAAAATGTAACACTGCTTGTCTGAAGGTTTTAAACAGAATGCTATTTTCTCACAGCTTTAGCTTGATCATGAAAAATATACAAGATAAGCAGTACTTGTTGCATACATAAACCATGAAAGAACTTTTGAAAACATATTTGCAGGCACAGAGTGAGGTATTTATGATTTTACACACTCTATCAAATGTTTTTATAACATAATGATAAACCTATTTACAACATCCAAGGCAAAATCTATTGAGTCAGTCCCACTAATCTTGACCCTGTTTTGTTCTCTTGAATCAAAACCTACCTCTGCCTGATGGGTCACAGAAAAAAAAGCTAACATTAATAAAGATGGTATGCAGCTATCTGAAAATACAAAAAGATATATACCAGACTAAAAAGCCAACTGTGCTGCATACTTAATGCGATCATATAGACAAAAGGCAAATAACTCCAAATCCTCAGTGAAAGTTTTTTTCAAGCAAGCGCTGTAAGTGGTTGATTACTTAGTATTCCAGACATGAAGACAAAATATGAAAGAGAAGTCTTTGGTGACTTAATATTGTAACCCTAAGTTGAAACAAAGACCCCCAAAAGCAAGAAAAAGTTCTAAAATGTAAAAGTAATTTGTCATTCATTCTTCTAAAATTTTAGTAAAATCTACTGTATTGCTATTGTAATTTCTTTTTCAGCCAAATGCAGTTATCAGCAGCTGACTCTCTTTCACAAAATGTCAAGTAAATGAAGGTAATATAGAGGACTTTTTCAGTGCTTTAGCTAGTTGTTAGACTTCAGTAGCCTTTAGAGACCATTAAGTACCCTTTGGCTAATTGGCCAATGGTAGATTAATCCTCTTTTTATTCTAGCAGCACTATTTTAACACCCTTTGCACTCTGTCAGTGTAGTATCTGAATGACAAAATAATATTGTGCATGAATAATAAGCAGAAAAGTTAAATTAACATTTCATGTTTCACATGCCATACCTATGTGTCAGGAAAAAAAAAACCTCTTAAAGCCACTGACATTCAACTTTTTTAAACAATCTCATGTTGACATCTTACTGAAGTGAATCTTCCTAATTACTGCTAATTGCCTATCAAAGAAAAAAAAATATCTTTCCTTGAAGTGCAGTTGTCTAGTATAGACGAACACAGCTCCAATGTGCATAGTAAAGACAGGCATGACACTTGAGGTGTGCTATATTATTATGAGGTCATACTAAATATGGCTTGCAATGAACAAGGCAGCTTTTAAGGATGTTTAAGGCGCTAAAAATGTCAATCTCTCATGAAGTGTTTAAATTAGTTCCCAGCAGAGAAATACAGATATCAGCATGCAGATAAGAGGTATATTTCTCATCTCAAGTATTTTACTAAAGCAAAAACATGGTTGTCCTGTTGATAATGTCACTATAACACAATTGCAGTTCATCAGCTTTGTAAAAGCAATGTTTACACTGCTACCTACAGTATGGCCATTTCATACACACAAATCATAAATTCAGCTATTGTTGGGAATACAGTTGTAATCACTAAGAAAGACTCTTATCAAAGTCTTTGAACACTGTCTTAATCATGTGCTAGTATTGATCAGAGTAATCATTGTTTATAAAGGGCTATTTACTGTATACCACTTCATAAAAATGTTTTACTTATAATTTTAATTCAGCTATTTTATAGCTAATTTTTAGCTAAATTTATTCTACAATTGATAAAAGCCTAGTATTACACCATTTGATCTGTCTATGGCATCTTATGAAATAATAAAAATATAAAATCAATAAAATCAGAGTAGATGGGTCTATTTTAAATCATGTTTTGTTTTGCTTTTTCTTTTTGTAAAGAATGATAATACCACACAGAGCAAGGCCAGAACACATATATATATTCTAGAGAAACACACAAACACTTATGTATAAATGAACTGGAGTAATATATTCTGGGCCTAGTTCTCCAAGAAACCATCTGCTCTTATAAACAACAGTCAAGCTGCACATTGTATAACCGATGATTTTTTCAAATAAATTACAGAAAATAAGAAAAAAATGAGTAATAAGATAGGTAACAACTTTTAATATGATGAAAATGCTTCTGAAACATGTCATCTGTATAACGATAACACCAATTCAAAGATAAGGGTTTTGACCTGCAGCAATTCTATTTTAGCTTGCATTTTCTATCATTTCATGTCTCTGTACAACTAAATATTGCTGTATCCCATACTGGATTTCTAAGAAGACTATCTTATTTTTGTACTAAAGCAGATGCAGCACTCCACCTGCCCTTGGAAATTTCAAAGGAATATAAGGACTATTAACTATGTATGTAACATTACTTATATAAGTAGTTTCATCGTGATCAATTATATGATCACAACTATGTGCTTTAATTTTTGAAGGGTTGAGTTTCCAATGAGGAGATGCAAACTGCCAGAATATACAGATGTGCAGGACCTTGCCTATAAGGCCTTAACGTTTTCAGATAAAAATTATAGAACTTAAAAAATTTACACTTCTTAAAAGGAAAAATGTTTCAGATTGCAGTATATTATATCTTACATACTTCGTTTAACTTATTCGAAGTATTAATTACACAGACATAACATGTTACATTAAAATAAGTTTTACTACAATTAAATTAGAAATTAAAAAATAATGAGATACATTTCACAACACTTTGTACCACTTGAAAATATCTGAATGTTATAGCAAGCCAGTTGTGAAGATGTGGCTGAAGTCCAAAACCAATGTTTCCATGTACCCACCACTGCTATTTAAACAAATACAAATCGACTTGGGTATCCTAACACCTAACATGCCTGTGCACGTGAAGTATTGAAGTACAGGCAAACACTTCCAACTGATGCATAAAATTTGCCCCAAAATCTCCACACCTCTGTACTTACTAGAAGATTTTCAATGTAAGACATGGAATCCATGCAATCTTTTACAGTTAGGACCAGGGTTTACTGCAAGATTTTTTGCAGGGTCACACAGTATTTATCTGATTTTCACCAAACGCGAGAGTTGGGGCAAATTCATAAAGCTAGAAATCTGAATTTTTCATCTAGGGTCAGGGATAGTGCTTGCCATATTCCCCCTGCTTTATCTTAACACATCTAAGCACTGCAAATGAACTACTTGCATGAGAGCCAGTCAGGGAATTTCACAATCCCTACAACTCATTACGAATTTAACAGCAGCAATACTAAGTATTCATATGTTTCAGATAACACATACAAATATGCTGCACTAAAACTCATTGGGGGAAAAAATTAATAATGCTTCCATCTGTTTTCCGTATAGCTCACATAAAATAGAGAGAAACCAAAATGAAAATGCTATTTTAAAGACTGTTTTTAAACTTTCTTTTGATTTACTCGCTTAGTTCCAAAGCATACAGCTTTATATCTTTCAAAATTAAAATTATTTTTAAAAGAATATATAAGCAAGAAAGAAACAAAACAGCTGAAAGAATGGTGAAATATTAATTTATCCTTTCCTCATTTCCATCTGTTTTAGAGAGTGAAGCATTTTCTGTTGAAATACTTCTGCATCTCAAATAT